>NC_092168.1:27546703-27679820 GCF_045791955.1 Oncorhynchus clarkii lewisi | reverse complement strand
GTGAAACACTGCTGTTGCAGGATTAACATTCAGGGTTGGGTGTGAAACACTGCTGTTGCAGGATTAACGTTCAGGGTTGGGTGTGAAACACTGCTGTTGCAGGATTAACGTTCAGGGTTGGGTGGGAAACACTGCTGTTGCAGGATTAACGTTCAGGGTTGGGTGTGAAACACTGCTGTTGCAGGATTAACATTCAGGGTTGGGTGGGAAACACTGCTGTTGCAGGATTAACGTTCAGGGTTGGGTGTGAAACACTACTGTTGCAGGATTAACATTGAGGGTTGGGTGTGAAACACTGCTGTTGCAGGATTAACGTTCAGGGTTGGGTGGGAAACACTGCTGTTGCAGGATTAACGTTCAGGGTTGGGTGGGAAACACTGCTGTTGTAGGATTAACATTCAGGGTTGGGTGTGAAACACTACTTTTGCAGGATTAACATTCAGGGTTGGGTGTGAAACACTGCTGTTGCAGGATTAACGTTCAGGGTTGGGTGTGAAACACTACTGTTGCAGGATTAACATTCAGGGTTGGGTGTGAAACACTACTTTTGCAGGATTAACATTCAGGGTTGGGTGTGAAACACTGCTGTTGCAGGATTAACATTCAGGGTTGGGTGTGAAACACTGCTGTTGCAGGATTAACATTCAGGGTTGGGTGTGAAACACTGCTGTTGCAGGATTAACATTCAGGGTTGGGTGTGAAACACTGCTGTTGCAGGATTAACATTCAGGGTTGGGTGTGAAACACTGCTGTTGCAGGATTAACATTCAGGGTTGGGTGTGAAACACTACTTTTGCAGGATTAACATTCAGGGTTGGGTGTGAAACACTGCTGTTGCAGGATTAACATTCAGGGTTGGGTGGGAAACACTGCTGTTGCAGGATTAACATTCAGGGTTGTGTGGGAAACACTGCTGTTGCAGGATTAACATTCAGGGTTGGGTGGGAAACACTGCTGTTGCAGGATTAACATTCAGGGTTGGGTGGGAAACACTGCTGTTGCAGGATTAACATTCAGGGTTGGGTGTGAAACACTGCTGTTGCAGGATTAACATTCAGGGTTGGGTGGGAAACACTGCTGTTGCAGGATTAACGTTCAGGGTTGGGTGGGAAACACTGCTGTTGCAGGATTAACATTCAGGGTTGGGTGGGAAACACTGCTGTTGCAGGATTAACATTCAGGGTTGTGTGGGAAAACGTAAGCAGTCCATCTTTCAGCAAACTTTGGCGCTGAAAACTGAGATGGCAGATGTGGGTACTATACTCTAGTCTTGCTAGTCTTCTTGAAATATGTAGTCTACGTACACGAGGTATAGACCCCCTAAATTGAGACTGGGTTACAAGAGCAGTGAAGTAAAGCTGAATCTGCCTTTCTCCCACTGATGGCAGTATAAAATAACTGGAGAGAAGAGGGAGGAGGGGTTCCCAGTAGCTGACTGAATCTAGTTCTGTCCTGTGTGCTCTTTGGGAGCAGTAGTCTTGGTGGTCTGAGACTCTGGTGGCCTGTGACTGATCTGACACCCACCCCCCCGAAGCCCACTTGGGTCCGGTTTGGCCCTGATCCAGCCATGAATCACTCCCCTAGGCTGTGTTACAGGAAGACCCAGAGAAACAGGCCTAAATCATACCTGTCCAAAACCTATGCGACAGGAAGCTAAGACCAACCAGAGAGGGAAAAGTCCAACTCGAAATGTAACTATTAAAGAAGGAGTTTTATATGAATGTTTTATACGAGCCTGTGGTTGCAGAGGGATCTGCTGTGTATACATACAGTACGTCCTTTGGACTTGAGTTAGGGAGCAGTGGATTTATTCATTCACAGGCCTTCTGTAAAACCTGAGGGAGTGAGGCTCAACATGAGTAACTCAGACACAGTTTATTTGGGAAATGAAGCATGTCATTGAATAACACAGTGTTATGTCCTATCAGGATCCTATAACAGTTCAGATATAAAACTAACAGTGTAAATCTCTCTGCTTAAGGCCACCCCTGCAGTAGCCTACTGGTCATGATGTGGGGTATATATATATATATATATATATAAAATCCTGTGGTGATTCAGGCAATAGTGAGAATAGCTCTCTCTCTCTTCTTCCTCTTCCTCCTCTTCTCTTTAAGGAGACCCGTGGCGTCCGCAAAAAACATGATCTCCTCTTTGCTCTCGACCTCCCTCTGGAGGAACTGGAGACCAGCACTGTTGAAACCCAGAACATCCTGGAGCAGAAGAAGAGGTATAGTTTTATATGACTTGAGGATCATTAGCCTTTAGAGTACATTTTCTATATTTTCTGATTAAACTCACCCTGATCTCTCTGACTTTAGAAATGGTGTTGATTCTCAGCTCGTCTATGACGGTCAGCAGCATCTGGTTACTGGAGATCTGGCCAAAGTGGACTCTGGAGAGACAAGGACAAGCACAGTGAAGACTGACCCTGATAGTACTTTAGGCTCATCTACTCACACTTCAGGTACCTTAGAGACACCAGACACACACTTGTGTGAGGTTGTTTGCATATGTGAGAAACACACAAACTGAGTAACAAAGACTTATGATTGGTGCGAGGTTGTTTGTTAGCATAACCGTAGTCTCAAGGAGTCATCCTTCCAAATCTCGTTGTGTTGACTCAACTATTGTAAGTCCGGAGAACTAAGAATTGGATTTTGCGATTGAAAGGAAGCGCTGGCTGTTAACGCTCACATTTTGTTGGCTCGGAGTAGAAATTATGTTTCCCTTCAGGAGAGGCATTTCCTTGTTTTCCCTATTTTCCTACCGTGTGTCAGACAAAGATTTATTAGCCTATGCAGTGTCATTTGTTTTATCTTATGGTAGCTAGCTTGTTGCAAGCCAGACAATTATTCAGAAACAGCACATCTTTTTGGAGCTGCACCCATTCAAAATAGTTGATTGGCTTGATAAGTGGCAATGCGTCACTTGTTTAAATCTAAACTCCACCTCTTCCTGAGGAGAACTTCTCCAGGTTTTCACACTACTTGAGAAGCCTGGCATAAGAGGCTCGCATACCTGAGCAGGAAGAAGAGACAACGGCACACTAGCTCCACCTCCAGGCCGTCCTGGACATAGCAGTTGAAGAGAGACAGCAGGTCTGGAATGTAGGGGAATGGCAGGACCAGCAAAGACACCTCCAGCTCACTGGACCGGACCTTCTTTATTACGTCCAAGACGTAGCGAGACGGCTGCAAGAGAGGGAGGAGGATGTGGTTACGAAGTTAACATGATAGTTCTGTTCCTCACTAATCTAGTACCCTGGACTATGTATGTATTATGATAATTTCAGAAGGAATTAAAAACTTACAGAAACGTTTCCAAAGGCCACAAGGATAGGATTGGCCTTAGGTGGAGGCAACTGTTTTCCGGCTGACTGGCAGGCTATCTGATGCTCCTCCATTTTCCTGCTCTCTGATCTGTACAGCTCCAGAGCCTCCATGACACGCTCAGCCTGAAGAGACACACACACCGGCCATTACAAACTACACACCCACACATACCTATCTGAACGTACACACACACACACACAACCTCTCCATCTCTGCAGTCTAGTTACTTGACATGGAGACTCACAGCTTTGACTGTCTCTATGGTTTTCTTCGCCGCTGGTGCTGCCTCTGCATCCTTGATCTCTCCTGGAACCTGTGAGACACACAAGACATCAGCGAGACTGAACGACACTGAGAAAACAAACATTTTCATTTCCACTGGTTTGAAATAAAGTCAGCACTTACCACAGGCTCATCCCCTTTGGCCATGCCCTCCTCAAACTCCGCCTCTCTCTCCTAAAGAAAAACATTTGAGAGGGTGAAAAAGTTCAAGATAAAACCTGATTGGTGTCCACTATCTCCATTCCCTTTTACCCACAGACAGAGCATGTTTCTGGGGCACCACTACCCACCATCTCCCTCTCTTCCTCCAGGATGATGGGTTCTCTGGTCCTCTCCCAGAGCCTCAGGGACTTGTCGTGAGACGAGGACACAATGTGGTCCCCGTTAGGACTGATGGCCAGACACCAAACCTCCCGATGGTGACCCTGAGGATAGCACGTCACACACATGGGTCAGCGGTTAAAGGTCAACACTAGGGGTGGGGTCAAATCCATTTTCAATTTAGTCAATTAAGGAAGGGAAATGTAATTCCTCCAATGGGAAAGAAAGAGCATTTAGGTAATTGGTTATGTCACTTATCAATTTTCCCCAAAATTTTATCATGAACTCTAGGCCTCATCTCCATATGGGAAATGTAGCCAACAGCATGGGAGTGAATGTCACCTCTAAGGTCTGGATGTGCTCAAACTTGTCTGCGTCCCACTGTTTGATCTTCTTGTCCTTCCCCGCTGTGAAGAACAGATGGGTTTTGGGGACAAACTGAAGGAACATGACGCTGAGAAAAGAGAGAGAAAAAAGCAGACGAGAAATGGAGAAAAAAAAACAGCGACATGAAAGAGCAGATGGGGTGATGTCATCGGTCAGAGGCAGCTAACAAGGACAGTGTTTCTGAAACTGGAGATTAAATTAAATATTTTACTGGAAATGGGGAGAATGAAGCCAACATCTATTAAATTATATCATTCAAGACCGTTGGTCAAGCTTCCACACAGCCATTTACACTGACCATATGGCTGACAGCTTAGGACGAGGTGTTCTTGCAGTATATTCTATATTCATATTAATATATAAACTCAACAAAAAAAGAAAACGTCCCCTTTTCAGAACCCTTTCTTTCAAAGATAATTTGTTAAAATCCAAATAACTTCACAGATCTTCATTGTAAAAGGGTTTAAACACTGTTTCCTGTTCAACGAACCATAAACAATTAATGAACATACACATGTGGAACGGTCGTTAAGACACTAACCGCTTACAGACGTAGGCAATTAAGGTCACAGTTATGAAAACTTAGGACACGAAAGAGGCCTTTCTACAGACTCTGAAAGACACCAAAAGAAAGATGCCCAGGGTCCCTGCTCATCTGCGTGAATGTGCCTTAGGCATGCTTCAAGGAGGCATGAGGACTGCAGATGTGGCCAGGGCAATAAATTGCAACGTCCGTACTGTGAGACGCCTAAGACAAAGCTACAGGGAGACCGGACGGACAGCCGATCGTCCTCGCAGTGGACATCTGAGCATCACACAGGTACAGAATGGCAACAACAACTGCCCGAGTTACACCAGGAACGCACAATCCCTCCATCAGTGCTCAGACTGTCCCCAATAGGCTGAGAGAGGCTGGACTGAGGGTTTGTAGGCATGTTGTAGGCAGGTCCTCACTAGACATCACCGGCAACAACGTCGTCGAAGGGCACAAACCCACCGTCGCTGGACCAGACAGGACTGGCAAAAAGTGCTCTTCACTGACGCAAGACAGGAATTGTGCCATTCTGCCATGGCTAGCGAAGAGCCCGGATCTCAATCCCATTGAGCACGTCTGGGACCTTTTGGATCGGCGGGTGAGGGCTAGGGCCATTCCCCCACTGAAATATCCGGGAACTTGAAGGTGCCTTGGTGATAGAGTGGGGTAACATCTCACAGCAAGAACTGGCAAATCTGGTGCAGTCCATGAGGAGGAGTTGCACTGCAGTACTTAATGCAGCTGGTGGCCACAACAGATACTAACTGTTACTTTTGATTTTGATCCCCCCCTTTGTTCAGGGAGACATTATTCCATTTATGTTAATCACATGTCTGTGGAACTTGTTGAGTTTATGTCTCAGTTGTTGAATTTTGTGATGTTCATACAAATATTTAAACATATTAAGTTTGCTGAAAATAAACACAGTTGACAGTGAGAGGACGTTTATTTTTACCTGGGTTTAATACATACACATATACAGTTGAAGTCGGAAGTTTACATACACTTATGTTGGAGTTATTAAAACAAATTTTTCAACCACTCCATGAATTTCTTGTTCACAAACTATAGTTTTGGCAAGTCCGTTAGGACAAGTGCATGACAAGTCATTTTTACAACAGTTGTTTACAGACAGATTATTTCACTGTATCACAATTCCAGTGGGTCGGAAGCTTACATACACTAAGTTGACTGTGCCTTTAAACAGCTTGGAAAGTTCCAGAAAATTATGTAATGGCTTTAGAAGCTTCTGATAGGCTAATTGACATAATTTGAGTCAATTGGAGGTGTACCTGTGGATGTATTTCAAGGCCTACCTTCAAACTCAGTGCCTCTCTGCTTGACATCATGGGAAAACCAAAAGAAATCAGCCTAGACCTCAGAAAAAACATTGTAGACCTCCACAAGTCTGGTTCATCCTTGGGAGCAATTTCCAAATGCCCGAAGGTACCATGTTCACCTGTACAAACAATAGTAGGCAAGTATAAACACCATGGGACCACGCAGCCGTCATACTGCTCAGGAAGGAGACGTGTTCTGTCTCCTAGAGATGAACGTTCTTTGGTGCGAAAAGTGCAAATCAATCCCAGAACAACAGCAAAGGACCTTGTGAAGATGCTGGAGGAAACAGGTACAAAAGTATCTATATCCACAGTAAAACGAGTCCTATATCGACATAACCTGAAAGACCACTGAGCAAGGAAGAAGCCACTGCTCAAAAACCGCCATAAAAAAGCCAGACTACGGTTTGCAACTGTACATGGGGACAAAGATCGTACTTTTTGGAGAAATGTCCTCTGGTCTGATGAAACAAAAATAGAACTGTTTGGCCATAATGACCATCGTTATGTTTGGAGAAAAAAGGGGGAGGATTGCAAGCAGAAGAAAACCATCCCAACTGTGAAGCACGGGGGTGGCAGCATCATGTTGTGGGGGTGCTTTGCTGCAGGAGGGACTGGTGCACTTCACAAAATATATGGCATCATGAGGATGGAAAATTACGTGGATATATTGAAGCAACATCTCAAGACATCAGTCAGGAAGTTAAAGCTTGGTCGCAAATGGGTCTTCCAAATGGACAATGACCCCAAGCATACTTTCAAAGTTGTGACAAAATGGCTTAAGGACAACAAAGTCAAGGTATTGGAGTGGCCATCACAAAGCCCTGACCTCAATCCTATAGAACATTTCTGGGGAGAACTGAAAAAGCGTGTGTGAGCAAGGAGGCCTACAAACCTGACTCAGTTACACCAGCTCTGTCAGGAGGAATGGGCCAAAAATCACCCAACTTATTGTGGGAAGCTTGAGGAAGGCTACCCGAAACATTTGACCCAAATTCAACAATTTAAAGGCAATGCTACCAAATACTAATTGAGTGTATGTAAACTTCTGACCCACTGGGGATGTGATAAAAGAAATAAAAAGCTGAAATAAATCATTCGCTACTATTATTCTGATATTTCACATTCTTAAAATAAAGTGGTGATCCTAACTGACCTAAGACAGGGAACTTTTACTACGATTAAATGTCAGGAATTGTGAAAAACTGAGTTTAAAAGTATTCGGCTAAGGTGTATAAACTTCCGACTTCAACTGTGTGTGTGTGTGTGTGTGTGTGTATAATATATATACACATACATAACATACACACACACACAGGCAAGAAAAAGTATGTGAACCCTTTGGAATTACCTGGATTTCTGCATAAATTGCATAAATTGGTAAATCACAACAATAGACAAACAGTCTGCTTAAACTAATAACACACAAACAATACGTTTTCATGTTTTTATTGACCACACTGCGCAAACATTCTTAGTGCAGGGTGGGAAAAATATGTGAACCCTTGGATTTAATAACTGGTGTGCCCTCCTTTTACAGCAATAACCTCAACCAAACGTTTTCTGTAGTTGCGTATCAGATCTGCACAATGGCCAGGAGGACCATTCTTCTTTACAAAACTGTTTCAGTTCAGCAATATTCTTGGGATGTCTGGTGTGAACCGCTTGAGGTCATGCCACAGCATTCAATCGGGTTGAGGTCAGAACTTTGACTGGGCCACTCCAGAAGGTGTATTTTCTTCTGTTGAAGCCATTCTGTTGTTGATTTACTTCTGTGTTTTGGGTCGTGTCCTGTTGCATCACCCAACTTCTGTTGAGCTTCAATTGGCAGACAGATCGCCTTACATTCTCCGGCAAAATGTCTTGATAAACATGGGAATTCACTTTTCCGTCAATGATACCAAGCTGTTCAGGCCCTGAGGCCCTCAGATTTTATATTGCAGGGCAGCTCTAACCAACATCTCAAATCTCATCTCACTGATTTGACTCCAGGTTAGTTGACTCCTGACTCCAATTAGCTTTTGGAGAAGTCATTAGCCTAGGAGTTCACATACTTTTCCCAACCTACACTGAGAATGTTTAAATGATGTATTCAATATAGACCAGAAAAATACAATCATTGGTGTGGTGTTTGTTGAAGCACACTGTGTTTGTCTATTGCTGTGACTTAAGAGGAAGATCAGAACAAATAACTAATGTATGTAGAAATCCAGGTAACTCCAAAGGGTTCACATACTTTTTCTTGCAACTGTGTGTATATATAATATATGTTGTATTTTTTCTGTACCTGTCATCGTGGGCAAACATAGATCTGTGACAGTCCCCAAAGTCCAGACCCCAGATCTTGACGTTTCTGTCTGCAGAGCCAGTTGCTATCAAGGCACTGTCCTGAGAGATGGACAAGTAACATTCAGAGTCAAGACAGATTGAAAACATACACGCAGCAACTTTAACCAACACACACTCAAGTATGCACATTCCATTTTCATCTACTGTCACTCATTACATTTGTTTTTCGTTTAGTTTGGGGTTGCTAGGATGAGTACCGGTACTCACATGAGAGATGTCCAGGCAGAGCACAGGCAGCTTGTGTCCATACAGAGATAAGAAGAACTTGAGTGTGTCTGTGTAGAAGACCTTGACGGTGCAGTCCAGCAGGGAGACAGCCAACAGTCTCTGGTCAGGAGAATATTTCACACACAACACATCCTCATCCAGCTGCAGTGTACGCACGTGTTTCACCGTCAGCCTCCTGCAACACACACACACACACACACACAATTAGAGCAGAGTAAACAGAAACTCCAGTCAAGTGCTCACTTGATAAAAGCTCACTTGAATAACTGGGCATAAAACTAGTTGCCTCTAGTATGAAACTGCATTCTAAGTGTTATTGACACTATGTGAAACAGAAGGAATAAAGCTTGGCTTACTTCTGTGCAGCGTCTTCGTCCTTAATCAGCTCAAACTCCCAGAACTTCACCGTCTTGTCAGCCCCGCCAGTCACTATCCCCCTCTGAGGAAATCACATAATTACAGTCAGAGCAAATGGGAATGTTTTTTATTTTTTTAAATACTATTTTATGGGCTTTTGTCTACAGATAAGAGGCCTATGGAGTTGTACACTACATGTATTGTGGATGATGTTGAACATGGACAGAAAGAGGCAGATACAGACAGTACCTGATCAGGAGACAGACAGAGGGACCACAGAGCACCGTTATGGGCGTCGACAGTCTCCAGGAGGGTACCTGATGCCAGGTCAAAGATCTGAATCTTACCACTCTGATAGAGAGAAGGTTAGCCTGGGTTACACACAATAGATTAATACTGGATAATACACTTATACAGTAGTTTGGTGTATGTTAGTGTGTGCATGCGTGTTACCTTGGTCCCTAGGATGATCTGCCTGTCTCCAGGGACAAACAGGGAGCAGAGGGCGTAGTCACACGCCATGGTGCGAATCACCTGCAGGGTAGACCTGTGACGGGGTAGAGACTTCCCGTTAGACACCCAATCAGAATGTAGAAAACTGCTCATAATACAGTATGTGTCTAGGAGTCATAACATGTGTCACCTTTAAAAGATGCTGGAAAGCCAGCTTAGTGAACTAGATTTAACTTGTACAGTGAAACCACACGGTCACATCAGTCCTGTGTGACCTGACTTTCCCACCTGTTCCAGACTTTGACGGTGTCCCCAGAGGCGGAGAGGACAGCGATGTTGTCTGAGCTGAAGGCCAGCGTGCGGGCATCGGTGCGGTGGCCTCCCAGGGTGAGCCGGGAGGTCTTAATGCCCGTGGGATTCTTGTCAGACGTCTTGAGGCTGTAGGTCTCCACGGTGTTGTTCTGGAGCAGCATAGCTACCTTCAACTCCCCACCCGCACACATCAGGCAGTCCACCCATCTGGGATATACATGACACTAAATGTTGGTTGGTTGATTGATTGAGTGTGTGAGTGAGTGAGTGCACGTGTGTGTGTTGCTGTGTACCTGATATTGGCGGAGGCCTTGATGTTGGTTAGTCTCACAATCTCATTTGCCAGTTTCCTCTCCACCACAGGCTCTGGGGCATCCTCTGCATGCTGCGCATCCCTACACCAGAGGGCAGCAGCACCTCATCTTTACATTTCACCAATTTCATCAACATAACTGTATTTATAAACATTTTCTTATTTCAAATCATCTCTGAAGGCTTTGCAGTATCGGCCTGGCCCAACTTGGGCTATCTGCAGACTGGTCCCTGCCGTGGCTGAGGTGACAGTGTGATCTCTACTGTGTGCAACATACCTGGCCTTCTTCTTGGCTCTCTTCAGCTTCTTGGCCATCACCCTCTCCACCTCGTCCTCCGGCAGCACACTGAACACCTCCAGCACTGTGTCTGAGCCCTGAGAGAGAAGGATGTGGAAAAGGAGGAAAGAATACACATTACATTAGTGATCTGAGAAATGTATGACAATAAATCAATATTACTGGAGGGTAAGTAAGACTGTACCAACATTAAAAGGTCAATACTTACATGGCACGCCAGGACCTTGGCCTTGGCATCGGTAGTCATGGAGACTACCCTGTCCCTGGCCTCTCTCAGCAAAGAGCCAGCTTTCTTACAACTCAGGATCCTCTGTGTGAGAGAGAGAGAGAGAGAGAGAGAGAGAGAGGGGGGGGGGGGGGCGAGGGAAAGAGGGAAAAGTATGAAACACATACAGATTTCAGATACACATGTATTAGACAGCAACGATAACTAACAAACCTCCGTACTTGACAGTGTTCCGTACACGTGACCAAAAAATGTATATACTTACAGGTCAACTGTAATATGAATACCATTGTAAGGCACAATTTCTCCTCTTACCAGCCAAATCAATGACGAGACCTTCATGATGCCCATCTCT
The DNA here is from genome assembly GCF_045791955.1 of Oncorhynchus clarkii lewisi. Taxonomy (NCBI): domain Eukaryota; kingdom Metazoa; phylum Chordata; class Actinopteri; order Salmoniformes; family Salmonidae; genus Oncorhynchus; species Oncorhynchus clarkii. The sequence continues at coordinate 27,668,729 of NC_092168.1, read as the reverse complement.
GCATGATTGAAGAAGGCAATGGAGCTCCGTCGGATCTTTTTAAAAATGGCGGGTGGGGAAGTGAAGGCTACTGAGTAATAGTGAAAGGGGGAGATATGTCGTATGCGGAAATGGCTTTTTTCACCCGATTTGTCCAACTGATCACCTCTAAAATTGTTATAAAACACTATAAAGAGTTTATATAATGTGTCATCACATACCTATTTGAAGGTTTATGTCGAATTTGAGGGCTTTTAGGGCGACACTAAAGTTATCTTCAGATGAAAACAGCGGCTGTCACGGCTTTTGAGTCATGATGGCTTGCAGTGATGACGCAAACAATGACTGCATTCAGTTGACTACAATTGACTAAGTATCCATTCCCCTTTGCTTGTCCCTTACACTTTCTTGTTTTGTTTTATCTGCGAGATAAGTGCTCCCCCTGGTGGAAAGGCTGTACGGCACACGTGTTGCATAATGTGTTGTACAATACGTTGTGATACGTCACAATGTATCGTACAGCGTCAGAGGGGTCCGATTTTTTCAACTTTTCTCAAAAACTATTGGTCTATTAACATGTCAATCAACGCTTGAATAGAAACTTAGTTTACACCCCGGATTGATGCCAACAATCACTCAGTCCCATTAGTTTTCATCGCAGCCTCGTTTGAATGCAGCGGTACACCAAATCTGTACGGAATAGTGTTAGCTACCGTTACATATGCCATTCATTACTAACTACTATACTTCTTCAGAGTTATTTTCTAGATGAACTGATTCACTTGTGCTGCAGGTAACCAATCACGGTGTTTTGCCCTGAAGTGGATCATGGTCTGTCCTACCTCCTCAGGGCTCTCGTCCACAACTTCCTCCTCCTCCTCATCATCATCATCATCATCATCAAGTAGGCTTTTTCCTTTCTTCTCCTTTGGTTCACCAGCCTCTCTGCCCTGAACGACGGACAAACCGAGAGAGAGTGAAGGACTCAACTAGCCTTTTATTCAGATAAGATATTTTAGACCTTTTCATTATTGTCCAAAATATGTAGTTATGTGTGTAGAAGGCTAATTGTAGCTCCTCTGTGCTTACCTCTTGTAGGTAGTTGATGTCCCAGGCCCGGAGCTCACTGTCGGCTGAGCCTGTTATCAATCGACTCTCTTGGTTCAGCAGTGCCATGCCCCAGACCTGACAAACACACAACCAAGGTGATCCAATCAGATAAGTGTCTCTCAGAAATGACTAACTAATCAGACAAGAGATTCAATCACCTCTTAGTACACCATACAATGTCAACAACACATGTGACAATCAAATGTTAAGATAGGCAGGAGCACTCACCTCACTGCGATGTCCCAGCATGGTCTTAAAGCAGTGCTGAGTGTCCAGGTCCCACCACTTTACAAAGCTGTCCTTGGAGCTGGAGAAAACAACAGAAAGATCATTCAGACATCAGGGGGGATGTAACTTTCCCTAGCTGGTATCCAACCTGCGCTCCTCGTCTTTCAACGCCAGAACACTAAAGGCGTCCGAATGCTTCCCAAAACAGTTCAAGCATATATTCTGACATTTTGTGAAGTTGTTAGTTTTGGTCTCCGGCAAGGGTTTTTTCAGCTGTTTGTGCAAACAACATTTTTTCTTGATGCAAGACAAAGTCGGTAGCCGAAGGCTACGCCCTTTCGTTGGTAATTGGTCAACAGTAGGGATTCTTCAATAAAGAATTTAATTTTTAAACTTGAGAAATACTGCACCAAACAAAACACCTTGGTTAGATGTACAATTAAGCGACTAAGATCTCCTCTGCAAAAACATGAATTAATGACAGATCTTTTTTGTTGAGGAAGTGTATACTGGCTACGGCATCTAAAAAAAAATTGAGCGGCGGTCTTTTAAAGGTCATGAACAGTCCAAATCTTTTTTTTCATTAAATTTGAAGATATTTGAAGGAGACCTAACCAAAGTATGAAACATGACTTGCTTCTACATTGATAAAGTTTGATCATAAAGTTACTGGTCCCCTCCCCCCATGTCCAAAACTTGGAATCATTATTAAGGGGACAAGGTGACATCACCTTAACTCTCATTTTAATACACCAATGGTAACATGATATTCAATCAGCATGGAACAAAAGGGGGGGGGGGGGTCATTCACAACTCTGAAGCAGTTGTCATGTCAACACATCCATCAGCGCTGCTATGAACCGTATTACAAGAGACACACCAAATGGGAGATGTATATAAAAAGTGATATCATTGACACAATTTCAATGTTGTTTGAGTTGCTTTATGTATCACCAAATTAACTTGAGATGATTTTACTGCAACACTGCATCCAAGTTCCTCGACATTGGCGTTTCAAAGAGCTGTCAGTCAAGGCGAGCTCATTAATATAAGCTCCCTGCCCAATCAGCCTGTATTTTCAAACTTCCTGGTAGTTAGCCATGGGAGAAAAAGTACTTTTCAGAATGACTGTTAAACACCTTTAAGGGAGTATGCCGACGCCTTAACAGTACCAAGGGCCAAGACAGAAAGTCAGAGCCCTACATATGAGTGATGTACTACCTGGTGACCAGAAGGTTCTTGTCTTTGAGGAACAGGGCCTGTGTGACAGCGTCTTTGTGTCCTTTCAGTCGGTACAGACCACACTCGTTGATCACATCCCACACAATCACATCCGTGTCCTGAAAGGAAGAGATAATAATAGGCCTATTACTAACCATATTTTAAATGCAAACGCCTTAGCTTGACCATGACGTCAGGACAGTGGACATCCCTGGGGACCTTGCCATTTCTATGGCAGCATAGTTCTGTTCTTACCCTGGATCCGGTCACCAGCCGAGAACCGAGAGTGTCGTAGCGGATCACAGTGACTGCGGACTTGTGCCCGTTGAAGGACACGTTGCTCTCGCCGTTCAATAGGCTGAAGATGCGCACAGCCCCGTCCTCGTAACCCACGGCAACGTAGATGCCATCGGGGGAGGGGCAGAGGTAAGTCACCTCGTGCTTGTTCCCCTTGAGAATAAGAACCTGGGACAGAGGAGAGGAAAGTTTCAAAGGAAGACATCTGACCTAATATGTCATCTCTCACTATGACGAAATACTGGTGATATATACAGTTACAACTTGGTATCACTGGCCAAGTCATCTTATTTGAGTTATCAACAGCCATGGGTTAGGACATTTCAGACCCAATTATAAGAGCACAGTCAGCAATGATGACCCTGATATCTGCTATGACAGCAGCAGTAGCCTACTGACACACCCACTGAGTCAACCCTACATGAATAGATCATCCCAAGTCTCTCACCTTCTCTGCTTTACGCACGTCCCATATGAAGACATGCTCGCAGGCAGCCACAGCCACAAAGCGTCCTCTCTCCCCTCCTCGCATGGTGACAAAGGCGATGTTGGCCTTCTGGCTCCCAATTACTCCGAACACGGCGCTGGCAGCATAGCGCAGGTACTGCTTGGTCAACCCCATGGTCGCAAGATCAGGGCAATATCACAGGCTAGGGAGGATGAGACAGTGATGATGAATATCATATGATGATGGATTGGAGAACAGACAAGGAATGACAACTGGAGCATCAGCTAGCCCTTCTGACTTCAATGCATTACAGAAGGGCAAGTGCATCAGCATTATGTAGGCTAAACGGTGAAACAAGTGTACAATGTGCATTATAGCAAGCCTGGGTGCCAATCTGTTTCTGTCCCTTGCTAAAAACTCCTTATGGAATTGTCCTGCTTGGCTTGACAAGGAGTAACGTTAGGCAAGAGCACAAACAGATCTGGGACCAGGCTACATTATAGCTACAAAACAATGTATACAACAGTTACTAGTAGTACTGTAATAGCTAGCTAGCTAAGTCAATTCTGACAACTACATTTGTTAGAATACTTGGTGAGATCCAGTGACCATGTGAGACCATAGCCAAGGACAGAAAAGGAGTAACGTTACCGTTAGGCAAGAGCACACACAGATCTGGGACCGGGCTACGTTATAGCTACATCATACAAAACAATGTATACAACAGTTACTTGTACTACTGTAATAACTAGCTAAGTCAATTCTGAGAACTGCATTTGTTCGAAGACTTAGTGAGATCCAGTGACCATAGCCAAGTTCCGCTGCAGTAGCTGGCTAGCTATGTCGCTAGCTTTAACGTTAGGCCCACGTGGTGTTCCACAGCATCGCTAATAAACCAACTAAATTACACAGTAAAACAAGCAAAACATGTTTTGAGACTGATTTGATAACCGTTTCGTTTACACATTTATGATGTATACTTTTTCCCAATTGTTTATCTTACTTGAATAATGTTACTAATTCCCAGATAGAGACATCCAGTCAGTGATGTTTTCTGACTTCTTGGCACACGAGGAAGACCCTACTAATCAAACACAGTTGGTCGAACACAAACACATAAGCACACACGGATGTCTCTCAAATTTCAGAAAGGCAGATACGACAATGCGTATATTAAAAACATGTGTTACCTGAGTATTGTACTTATGGTTGTTTTGCAATATATGAAACTAACGATCAATCACATGGACTTTTATATGTATCCATTACTTTAGTCTGTATAATGGGTATTGTGTTGTTGATTTACAGAAAATATCTCCTCAGCCATATATTTGACCATATCTAAATGCCCAAATTTACCGACAATATATAAAACTCTCGAGGATTTACATACAATTCCAACCGCTCCTCTGAGTGGCGTTGGCCTATGCCTATTACACAAATGTTGTGATTTATCGTGACCCTAACCATTATTCCGTAATATTTGTTGTGTGTGTGTCTTCTACGGAGGGATAGGTGTGTTATTTGTCGTGATCAAAGATTTTATTTCATATTGACAAGATAGTCGAGTGACCACTCTAACAATGGAAATACATGTCCTCAAAGATGGAAGACAGGCGGGACGAGGCGAGATCAGGTGGGACCATTCTAGCAAGACAGTACAGTATGAAGCAATATTTGGTTTGGGGTCCTCTCACCTCGAGGTAAAACATTTCAGTGGCCCCCCTCGTGACGGTGGTGAGAAAAGTTTTAAAGTACATTTCCTAAAATTCTACACATTTTGCCATGGGGCATAGAGAAAATGTTGCAGTTTTAAAGGCCCAGTGTAATCAGAAACGTGATGTTCCTGTTTTTTATATTTCCACACTATGAGGTTGGAATAAAACTGTGAAATTGTGAATATTATGTTTAGTGTAAGAGCTGTTTGAAATTTCAGCCTGTTTTGGTGGGATGGATTATTGGGCTTCCATAGAGTTCATAGCAAGTTTTCTACAATTCTACACATTTTGCCATGGGGCGGAGAAAAAAAAATAGCATGTACAGATAATTTCCTACAACATCTGTAGCCATGAAATGCTTTGAACAAATCAACACCATCATCCCAGACACCCTGGGCCCACTCCTACTCACATCCTGCCCCAACAGACCCACAGATGACACAATCTCTATTGCACTCCACACTGCCCTTTCCCACCTGGACAAGAGGAACACCTATGTGAGAATGCTGTTCATTGACTACAGCTCAGTGTTCAACACCATGGTGTGAAACATGATCAAAAGCTTTAAAAAAAAACTATGTTATTTAACTAGGCAAGTCAGTTAAGAACAAATTATTAGTTACAATGACGGCCTACCCTGTGCACTGCCCTATGGGACTCCCAATCACAGCTGGTTGTGATAAACCTGGAATTCAACCTGTCTGGGTCTGTAGTGACTCCTCTTGCACTGAGATTCAGTGCCTTAGACTGCTGTGCCACTCAGGAGCCCACACTGCATTGGTGTTGGGATAAATGCTCTGACTCTGTAGTTAATATATACATTTTTTAAATGTAACTTTTATTTAACTAGGCAGGTCAATTAAGAACAAATTCTTATTTACAATGACAGCCCTACATTGGCCAATTGTGCACCATCCTATGGAACTCCCAATCATGGCCGGTTGTAATACAGCCTGGATTCGAACCAGGGTGTCTGTATTGACGCCTCTAGCACTGAGATGCAGTGCCTTAGACCGCTGCGCCACTCGGGCTCAAAAAACAAAAGCACAAATCAAATCAAATCAAATTTTATTTGTCACATACACATGGTTAGCAGATGTTAATGCGAGTGTAGCGAAATGCTTGTGCTTCTAGTTCCGACAATGCAGTAATAACCAACAAGTAATCTAACTAACAATTCAAAAACTACTGTCTTGTACACAGTGTAAGGGGATAAATAATATGTACATAAGGATATATGAATGAGTGATGGTACAGAGCAGCATAGGCAAGATACAGTAGATGGTATCGAGTACAGTATATACATATGAGATGAGTATGTAAACAAAGTGGCATAGTTAAAGTGGCTAGTGATACATGTATTACATAAGGATACAGTCGATGATATAGAGTACAGTATATACGTATGCATATGAGATGAATAATGTAGGGTAAGTAACATTATATAAGGTAGCATTGTTTAAAGTGGATAGTGATATATTTACATCATTTCCCATCAATTCCCATTATTAAAGTGGCTGGAGTTGAGTCAGTGTCAGTGTGTTGGCAGCAGCCACTCAATGTTAGTGGTGGCTGTTTAACAGTCTGATGGCCTTGAGATAGAAGCTGTTTTTCAGTCTCTCGGTCCCAGCTTTGATGCACCTGTACTGACCTCGCCTTCTGGATGATAGCGGGGTGAACAGGCAGTGGCTCGGGTGGTTGATGTCCTTGATGATCTTTATGGCCTTCCTGTGACATCGGGTGGTGTAGGTGTCCTGGAGGGCAGGTAGTTTGCCCCCGGTGATGCGTTGTGCAGACCTCACTACCCTCTGGAGAGCCTTACGGTTGAGGGCGGAGCAGTTGCCGTACCAGGTGGTGATACAGCCCGCCAGGATGCTCTCGATTGTGCATCTGTAGAAGTTTGTGAGTGCTTTTGGTGACAAGCCGAATTTCTTCAGCCTCCTGAGGTTGAAGAGGCGCTGCTGCGCCTTCTTCACAATGCTGTCTGTGTGAGTGGACCAATTCAGTTTGTCTGTGATGTGTATGCCAAGGAACTTAAAACTTGCTACCCTCTCCACTACTGTTCCATCGATGTGGATAGGGGGGTGTTCCCTCTGCTGTTTCCTGAAGTCCACAATCATCTCCTTAGTTTTGTTGACGTTGAGTGTGAGGTTATTTTCCTGACACCACACTCCGAGGGCCCTCACCTCCTCCCTGTAGGCCGTCTCGTCGTTGTTGGTAATCAAGCCTACCACTGTTGTGTCGTCCGCAAACTTGATGATTGAGTTGGAGGCGTGCGTGGCCACGCAGTCGTGGGTGAACAGGGAGTACAGGAGAGGGCTCAGAACGCACCCTTGTGGGGCCCCAGTGTTGAGGATCAGCGGGGAGGAGATGTTGTTGCCTACCCTCACCACCTGGGGGCGGCCCGTCAGGAAGTCCAGTACCCAGTTGCACAGGGCCGGGTCGAGACCCAGGGTCTCGAGCTTGATGACGAGCTTGGAGGGTACTATGGTGTTGAATGCCGAGCTGTAGTCAATGAACAACATTCTCACATAGGTATTCCTCTTGTCCAGATGGGTTAGGGCAGTGTGCAGTGTGGTTGAGATTGCATCGTCTGTGGACCTATTTGGGCGGTAAGCAAATTGGAGTGGGTCTAGGGTGTCAGGTAGGGTGGAGGTGATATGGTCCCTGACTAGTCTCTCAAAGCACTTCATGATGACGGAAGTGAGTGCTACGGGGCGGTAGTCGTTTAGCTCAGTTACCTTAGCTTTCTTGGGAACAGGAACAATGGTGGCCCTCTTGAAGCATGTGGGAACAGCAGACTGGTATAGGGATTGATTGAATAGATGGACTCTTCACTTTTTCTTCATTCACCACACGATTCATCCGACGTGCATCAATCACTACTTCGCGGTCTTGATTGAGTAGACAGAGTGAACCCTCTCGCTTCGCGTCTTCCTCTCTGTCGCGAATCAGCTGATCAGGAACTCACCAAACTGTAGTAAACGTGACAGTACGATGGGAATTGGCTATATCAAATCGAGTTTTGCCATGTTTGGGATGTTAAGAACATCACGAACACCCCCTGTATTCTTCGCTTTTTGTAATTCAGTCATGCTCGGGGGCGACAACTAATAGATTCGTGGACAAAAGAAAACGGGTAGGTGTAACATTTTCTCCTGTAGCTTCCTGATATATAGATACATCTTTAAATTCCTTTCCATTTTCGGCATGCTACTATTTTCTGCCGTGCTAGCAGATACATTTGCGAATCAAAGTAAAAAAAGAAGGCAAATGCTACACTGGGAATGTGATGGTCAGCTGAGCTCGAGCTCCATGGTTGGTGATTATGACATATTTCGTTTTTTCATAATTAGATGTTTTCCCATATTTATCCATTAAAATTGAAATACCTTAATGAGTAGTCGCACAAGCAAAAACACTGGGAAATGTGAGAGGAATACTATTGTTCGTCAAGTGTATTTGACCCATGCTGCAGTCAAACATAGCTAGTTGATCTATATTTTTGTTATCTTCATTCTGCATTTCAATACGTCCTTATGGTGCTTTTGAATTCCCTGTCTGTTTAGGTTCACTTCATGGTAATGCCCTCCCCTCTCGTGCCATAAGCTCCAAAACAGAACTGTTCCTAGAACGCGGCCAGTCTAATGTTAGACAGAGGCCCTCAGTCATAGGTGTTGACATGGTATGTAGTTAGCTGATAGTCTCGAAAACACTATCTTAAATAGCTGCAGGTTCTGGGAAAAAAAGGAGCCAGACCTTCCTTGCCTGTTTCACCCAATTTTATTTTACTGCCACCTAACCTCACACAAGTGCATTCATTATGTGAGGCTTCATTTTCAGGCTGTATACTAGAGGTTAGAAGTACTGAAGACGGGATGGTTTGTTACTGTCTTGACTCTAGACACTGGAAGCTATTTTACAACTGTCAGTCAAAGCCTTTCTTTGATTGTGCAAAAATGCTTTTGCTTTACAAAATGTTTTTTTATATTGCCAAGCCTACTTAATTATGAACACTGAAACACCCATGTAATCACCAATTGTGACTGTCTGTTTTTCCTTGTCATAGATGCTTATTTTGAGTTTTTTTTTAAACTTTTAAATTTAACCTTTTTATATAGGCAAGTCAGTTAAGAACAAACTCTTATTTACAACGACGGCCTACACCGGCCAAACCCGGGCCAATTGTGTGCCGCCCTATATGACTCGAAGTCACGGCCGGTTGTGATACTGCCTGGATTCGAACCAGGGTGTCTATAGTGACGCATCTAGCACTGTGATGCAGTGCCCTAGACTGCTGTGCCACTCAGGAGAGTGGTTAAGTTAAATGCGGAAGACACATTTCCGTTGAATGCATTCACTTGTACAACTGACTAGGTATCCCCCTTTCCCTTCCTTCCTATTTGGTTCCTGGATGTGGACACTGAAAATACACTTTCTCTGGCTTTGTTTGAAGTGTCGAGCATTGAGGTGCCGGCCAGCGCAGTGCAGGAATGGATCCTCTGGGAGCACGCTCTCAGTTTGTGGAGGTCCAGACTCTGTCCACCTGGGAGTGGCAGCCAGACCCTGAGGGAGAGGAGAAGGAGTACAACTTCAGCCAGCAGGCCTTCCTATCCCCCTTCCCCTACAGAGAGGACATCAACAGGAAAATAGTGGTCTAGTGAGTCGCACACATACACACTGGACCTCTGTCTCTAGTACCACTTCTATCTCTTGGTCTCTCTTTTGTTCTCTTGCTTTCTCTTTTTTTCCCCTCCATCTCGGGGGTTCTCTCCTTTTCTCTCACAATCGTTATTGTCAAACTCATATCAAATGCGTTTGTTGATGGCTATAAGGTCTCAAAGTGTAGCCCTGGCTCATTGCACCACTGTGGATCACCCCCCTCAATAAACACACACTCTTTCTCTCTCCCACCCCCATCATTCTAGCCTCTACCTTATAAATCCGCTTTGTTGTGGAGGCTGAGCACATGATGTGTTCAGAGGTTCCACTGGTAGGAGTCTCTCAGTAAGACATTTGTACCCAGGCTGCCCCAATCTCTCCTCACATTCCTGCTGCAGTTAAAGGAACAGATCTCTGGGCTGAACTTGGGCCTATTTATACAGATCTTAGGAAAAGCACTTTTCTGCTCCTGTTTTGACTTAATTTCCAGGAGTTGACACAGTGTCTTGATTGACTTGCACTCCCTTTGAGCAAGGATCACCACAAGTGTCACTTGCTTAAAACGTTAAAGGTCAACTGCCCTTGAAAACCAACTTCTTTTGAAAATGGCCTATGTGACATCAATATAAGTCAGAAACATGTATTATAGTATCTCAATTGACTACAAAGTGTAAATAGAATAATTTTGGTCATAAAGTCACTTGTCCAAAACAGAGTTTGGTAAGTGACGGCATCATTACTTACTTGAGGGATTGGATTACAATTATGTAAAAAATGAATGCCCCCTTTTGCCTATTAACACTTGGTGGCACTGTTTTCACGGGAAAGACTGGGTGAGAGAGTTTTGTGTGGCCCAGTGCCCTGGGTGGGTGGAGACATCTCCTTAGGACAGGGGTGTCAAAGTCAAATGGACGGAGGGCCAAATAAAAAAATCAGCTACAAGACGAGGGCCGGACTGTTCGAATGTTCATTGAAAATTTTTTAAATGACGCATATAGTCTAGTGAACCTAATTGAACCTACTGAAAACCTAACAAATATATTACAATATGATCAGATAAATAAAGCAATATTTTCTTATGGCTCTGTCAGTAATCTTTAATTTTCAACAGACACAAAAGACAAATTTCCTTTATATAAATATCCCCATAACATGAACATTAAATGAAAGAAACCGGTATTCAAGGCACCATCAGTAGACTATATTTTCTATTTTAGCAAAAGTGGGCTAAATTTACTTCAAAGAAAAAACAATAATAGCAATTTTCTATCATCCACTCAACTGAAATATTTTTAAAATATAATTGGATTGAAATACAAAAAAATTAAGTGCAAAAATCTATTAATCAAAAACAACACTTTGTTTAAGGAGAAGTAACATGCAGTGAAAACAAATATTAAATTTTAACTTTTAAACTTGAACTGAGTAAAAACTCTAAATATGTGATTGCACAGTAATGTTCACTTGTTTGAGGTTGAGGGTGATACTTGGTGGTGTCCCATCTTTTCCACAAGTTCATCAATGTTCGGGGTAAAGCTCTGAGCTGAAGAAATCCTCAGAATTGAGTGGAGGTGTTCAGCAGTAAGTCGACTTCTGTGTGATGTTTTGTTCAGGTTCATCAAAGAAAACAGTTGTTCACACAGGTATGTGCTGCCAAACATAGACAACGTTTGAGCAGCCTGGATGCGCAGCTGGGGCATTGTGCCGGGGAGGAAACGGGCGAACTCCGCAGCACCCACTGCCGCATATTTTGCCCTCAGTGCATCATTGCATTGGAGGTCAATCAACTCCATTTGGAGGTTTGGTGGTGAGCTTTCCACGTCAACAGCAAATGGGTTACCGAGCAGTTCCAACCTGCTTTTTTGTGCTTCAAAGTCAGCAAATCGGCGTCGAAAGTCAGCGGCAAGCATACCTATTTTATCAGCCAACTGTGTGCTCGGGAACGCACTGGTAGAGAGCTTCTCTTTCATGGTCTGGCAGCTGGGAAAGTGGCTCAAATTTTCTTTCCGCATCTGCGTCTCCCACAGAGTCAGTTTGGTTTTAAATGCCTTCACTGTACTGTACATATCAGAGATGACACGATCTCGACCCTGCAGCTGCAAGTTTATTGCATTCAGATGACTCGTAATGTCACACAGAAAAGCCATTTCACACAGAAACATTTCGTCTCGGAGTTGTGTTGTGTCTTTCCCTTTGCTGTCCAAGAACAGACAAATCTCCTCACGAAGCTCGAAACATCTTTGAAGCACCTTTCCCTGGCTTAGCCATCGCACCTCTGTGTGATAAGGCAAATCACCATGCTCCGTTTCTAACTCCGTCAGAAATGCCTTGAACTGGCGGTGATTCAAACCTTTGGCTCTGATAAAGTTAACTGTGCGCGTGATGATGCTCATTACATGCTCCATTTTCAAGGCTTTACCGCACAACGCTTCCTGGTGTATGATACAATGATAAGCTGTCAGCTCACCTGTCGCGTTTTCCTCTTGCATCTTTTCCCGTATCTTCGCCACCAGTCCGCTCCTGTGTCCACACATCGCAGGTGCTCCGTCGGTTGTCAAACCCACGAGTTTTTCCCAAGGCAGCTCCATCTCATTTACACATCTTGACACCTCTTCATACAAATCATGCCCCGTAGTTGTGCCATGCATAGGACGTAAAGCCAAAAACTCCTCTGTCACGCTTAGGTTGGAGTCCACTCCGCGGATGAAAATTGACAACTGGGCAATGTCAGAAATGTCGGTGCTCTCATCCACAGCCAAGGAATATGCAATAAAATCTTTTCCCTTTTTCACAAGCTGCTCTTTTAGATTGATGGACAACTGGTCTACTCTCTCGGCAATGGTGTTTCTGCTCAGACTCACATTTAAAAAGAGTTGCCTTTTTTCTGGGCAAACTTCGTCACAAACTTTAATCATGCAGTTTTTGATGAAATCCCCCTCCGTAAATGGCCGGGCTGATTTAGCGATCTCTTCTGCCAAAATAAAACTGGCCTTGACAGTTGCGTCCGCGTGTGTGTCCGCGTGTTTCGTTTCATAATGTCGTCTCAGATTATACTCTTTCAGTACCGCCACACTTTCTCCACACAGAAGACACACAGGTTTTCCAGCTACCTTCGTGAACATATACTCCGACTCCCACCTTGTTTGAAACCCCCGGTTCTCAGTATCCACCTTCCGTTTTGCCATTTTTGATGGGTATCTGAAAGTTAATTTTACTGTGATGCTGACGACTGCTGTGCCAATAAATATTGAAATGAAGCAGCCTACTGCTCGGTGCGTCACCTTTGCATTGTGGGAAATGTAGTATTGGTGCGTGTAAAAGATCTGCGGGCTGCCGGCTTGCTGCGGGCCGGTTCTAATAATAAATCAAGATCATCCCAGGGGCCGTAAAAAACCTTCTTGCGGGCCGGATGTGGCCCGCGGGCCTTGACTCTGACATATGTGCCTTAGGATGACTAATTGAATAGTCGAAAATGAGCAAACCCCGCCCAAAACAAATTTCCCAGAAGACACTGTAGCTTGATGTGCACTGCAAATATTGATTGGGAAATAGCTCTTCTAGTGAAAATGGGCTTCTGTGTAACAATCAGATGGGTTTGTCAAATGTGAGACTGTGCCTGGTGTTGTTGCTGAGAGTTGGTTACACTAGCTATTCGCTAGCATGATCAAATAATGTAGCTAGCAAGGTGTTATAGAACAAGTGTCACATGAAACACATTCCAGACACTGGTTCTTGCTGTCTCGGCATAACTGTGATTTGACAGAGTATTGATGAAAAACGAGGCTGTGCACTTCTCCTTTAACCACAAGTGTGTACAAGGCCTAAGATACTTCGCTCATTCAAGTAGCACTGCAGTAATTTGCCCAGGAAGTGAGGACGCAATTATGATTTTTCCATAGCTTGTTTTGCTACCTCAAGCATTTTAGTGAAGTGAAACAGCCGCGTTTCACCGTAAACTTGATTGTGTGTGTGCTTTGCTTGTGAATACAAAAATCTAAGTAGCACAGTTGCCTTCTGATTTGATGTCCAAAGTTAAGGTTTTTGAAGTTTCATTCTTTTTCATAGTAATTGAGATGAGTCTCTCCAACCTGGTTCCTGGAGAGCTACAGGCTTGTAGGTTTTTGCTTCAGCCCAATTTTAACTAACCTGATTCAGCTTATCAACAAGCTAATCATTAGAATCAGGTGTGCTAGATTAGGGTTGGAGTGAACCTACAGGACTAGCTCTTCAGGAACAGGGTTGGCTAGCCCTGCCTTAGGATGTCATATGACCCAGTACCGTCACGCTGCTTGAGTAGTTACCCTTATGCAGCTGGAATAAGCCCTATGGGCAGGATTCTCACTTTAAACACACATGTAGGCTAACTTAAACTGTTGTGTTATATAGGCTGCATTTACACAGGCAGACCAAATCTGATATTTTTTTTTAGTAATTTGTCTTTTTACCAATCAGATCAACTCTGGAAAAATATCTGTGAAAAGATCTGATGTGATTGGTGAAAATATTAATTATTGGGAAAAAATATCAGAATTGGGCTGCCTGTGTAAATGCAGCCATTGATGTATTTATTGGGATCCCTGTTAGCTGCTGCCATGGGAGCGGCTACTCTTCCTGGCGTCCAAACAGGAATAAATCAATACATCATTGTAAAATAATAGCCTACATCCTAAATAAAACAATACATCATACAATATTAGTGTGTGTAGAGTTTGTTGGAATGTGTGTGTGTCTCCTCACAGTCCATGTTCCGTGAGGTGTTTTTTAAAATCAGATTTTACTGCTAGCATGTTCAGTGCTTCAACATGTCTATACCTCTCTCAAAGACAAGAAGTGATGCAGTCAATTTCTTGATACGAAACACTTAGGGCTGTGGCGGTCATGACATTTTGTCAGCCGGTGATTTTCAAGCGAATAACTGCCGGTCTCATGGTAATTGACCGTTAATTGGCATGAACACGTTTAGCATCTCCTGGCTTCCACGCATGGCCTACAAGCCACTGATGCAGACCTTTGGAACATCTATGTTTTAAAAAGTCTAATAAATCCATGTAATATAGCCTACACTTTCACAATAAATCCATTATTTATTTTAGACAGTCGCACACTCCATATATAAACTCCCAGTAATTTATTTACCCAATAAATTACTGGGAGTTTATATATGGAGTGTGCAACTCTCTATATCTTTATAGTTTATTCGCCGTTAGTCAACACCTCCAAACAAAATCATTTTTCTGGGTGTGCGCCAGCTCATGTTTTTTATTAGACCGTTATAAAGAAACATGGTATGAAGAAAACGTAGTCTATTTCAGAAGAACAGAATAGCATACTCTATTGTCCTTATGTTAATATGGCTATGGGCAACACTAGTTCATTTAGTAGACAAGATTTGCTTAGAATTCTGTGGCATTTTATAGTATGAAATAGAGGCCGACCGATTATGATTTTTCAACGCCGATACCAATTATTGGAGGACTAAAAAAAGCCGATATCGGCCAATTTTTATTTATTTGTAATAATGACAAATACAACAAAATAAGTGTTCATTCAGTATTAACTTAATATAATACATCAATAAAATCAATTTAGCCTCAAATAAATAATGAAACATGTTCAATTTGGTTTAAATAATGCAAAAACAAAGTGTTGGAGAAGAAAGTAAAAGTGCAATATGTGCCATGTAAGAAAGCTAACATTTTAAGTTCCTTGCTCAGAACATGAGAACATATGAAAGCTGGTGGTTCCTTTTAACATGTCTTCAATATTCCCAGGTAAGAAGTTTTAGGTTGTAGTTATTATAGGACTATTTATCTGTATACTGTTTGTATTTCATATACCTTTTGACTATTGGATGTTCTTATAGGCACTATAGTATTGCCAGTGTAACAGTATAGCTTCCGTCCCTCTTCTCGCCCCTACCTGGGCTCGAACCAGGGACACATCGACAACAGCCACCCTCGAAGCATCGTTACCCATCGCTCCACAAAAGCGATGGGTAACGGCCCTTGCAGAGCAAGTGGAACAACTACTTCAAAGTCTCAGAGCAAGTGACGACACGGATTGAAACGCTATTAGCGCGCACCCCGCTAACTAGCTGGCCATTTCACATCGGTTACACCAGCCTAATCTCGGGAGTTGATAGGCTTGAAGTCATAAACGGCTCAATGCTTGAAGCACAGCAAAAAGCTGCTGGCAAATGCAGGAAAGTGCTGTTTGAATGAATACTTACGAGCCTGCTGCTGCCTACCACCGCACAGTCAGAGTGCTATATCAAATCATAGACTTAGAAGTAACATAATAACACACAAATACAAGCCTTAGTTTCCGGATTTGACCATATTAATGACCTATCATTTCGAAAAGAAAACGTTTATTCTTTCAGTGAAATATGGAACCGTTCCGTATTTTATCTAACGGGTGGCATCCCTAACTCTAAATAGTGCTGTTACATTGCACAACCTTCAATGTTATGTCATGTCATAATTATGTACAATTCTGGCAAATTAATTACGGTCTTTGATAGGAAGAAATGGTATTCACACAGTTCGAAACGAGCCAGGTGGCCCAAACTGCGGCATATACCCTGACTCTGCTTGCACGGAACCCAAGAGAAGTGACACAATTTCCCTAGTTAAAATAAATTCATGTTAGCAGGCAGGTACACAAGTAGTTCTTATTTGAAAAAATCTTTGATACACATTACCTATAAAGAAATGTAATGTATACATTATACTGAATTGACTGCCAATATACTCAGCATACTACTTCAAGCGCGTCTTTGTGTACGGACAGGTAGACCAGATGGCACCATCAATGAGGCTGCCACACTCCCATTGAAGAAGAGTGGCGGTAGACTAGAGTTAGGGGACAATGGACCATAACTTGGACTATGGGGAACCACAAGAGGAGGTGTTCTTTGAGAACTACAAGCCTCCCTCTCGGGACGCTATCACCCTGCCCAACTATGTTATAACATAATATTAACTAAATATGCAGGTTTTAAAAATATATACTTGTGTATTGATTTTAAAGAAAGGCATTGATGTTTATGGTTAGGTACACATTGGTGCAACGACGGCGCTTTTTTTTTGCGAATGTGCTTGTTAAATCATCACCCGTTTGGCGAAGTAGGCTGTGATTCGATGATAAATTAACAGGCACCCCATCGATTATATGCAACGCAGGACAAGCTAGATAAACTAGTAATATCATCAACCATGTGTAGTTAACTAGCGATTATGTTAAGATTGTTTTTTATAAGTTTAATGCTAGCTAGCAACTTACTTTGGCTTCTTGCTGCACTCGCGTAACAGGCAGTCAGCCTGCCACCCAGTCTCCTTGTGGAGTGCAATGTAATCGGCCACAATCGGTGCCCAAAAATGCCGATTACCGATTGTTATATGAACTTGAACTCGGCCCTGATTTATCGGTTGACCTTTAGTATGAAGAATACAATTGAACATAGCTAAATAGTAAGGACATTTTCCCTGAATGATTTGAAGGAGTGCTTAACAAAGAAACAGGTACTCCTATATGCTTAATTTAGAGCTATTTATGTAACTTTAGGGCTATATGTTTAATTTTGAATACATTCTAGGGCTGCATGATGCGACTCTAATGATGATTTGAAAAAAGTTGCATGAAAGGTATGAGCTCTGCTTTGTTTTCTTTGTGCAGGCTGTACACACTTGCACAATATTTGACAAGCACTTGATAATGCCTCTTTTTTTCCTGGCGGCATCCCCTTTGTGTGGTAGTAATGCCGCCAAAAAACGGCCAGTGGCCGTTGTGCCCTTAGGCTGAATATAATCATTAAAATTCCCTTCTCCCAGCTGCATGCTCCGATGCACCTCACTCACATGGCTCTCCGTCACATGATCGGGTCTTTCTCACAGGCTACAAGTGAAGACCAACATATCGGGGACGCAACTGCGCACGTCCTTAACCAATTCCGAGGCGCATATTAAAGATATTGGAAGAACTGTCCAATTTCACTTTGTCAGCCAACAAGATGAGTAGGTCTAATGAACAGCAAAAGCACTAGAATATGTCGGTCTACTATCCCCCATAGTACAAAAGTTGTCCTATTCTATCTAGAAAGAAATATTCCAAACATGTTGTGGGATGAGATGAAGCCCAAATTAATACAACCACTAGCATCAAAAAATAAATAATGCAATGAGGCTGACACAACCAATCAGAACATTTAGCTTAAAATTTTTATACACTATTAGGCTATTTCTTCACATAAGCTCAGCAATGCTCACACGGCAGTAGGTTATTAGCGTGAATGTTCCATTAGCGGGAAAACACCATTCTCAAAAGTGTCTGTAAATGTGATTATGCATGTAATGCTTTTATTATAAAGGTGAATTTTATGGTGAAAAACTATCTTCCCCAAACTTAAAACTCAAGCGCTGCTAATGTATGGCAGTTAGGCTCTGCACCCGTTGTAAAACAGGTTCATGTGCTTAATTTTAAGAAGTTATTTGGCCACTTTAACAAACCTTAACAAAACATATACGCCTATGGGCTAGGCTACATGAGGTGTGCGACTATGAGTTGAATTCTACAATGTAGAAAATAGTAAAATAAAGAAAAACCCTTGAATGAGTAGGTGTGTCCAAACTTTTGACTGGTACTGTATGTTTTTCCAGCAGTTTCGATAATGTCAAAAGCTGCACTTAAGTCTAACAAAACGGCTCCCGTAATCACCTTCTTAATTTCTATGCATTTTGCAATGGCTAATGCTGTGTTCTTTTGCCCAAACATATTATTATTTTTGGTCTTATTATTGTTGTAGACATGACGTGCCAACAACAATCTTGCCAATGAAAAAATACAAGTAGTTGGCAATATCAGAGGGAATATGGGTCAAAGTTTGCCTTTTTGCCCAAAATTGTATTGAAGGTAATCCAAAGCTTTCATTGTTTATATAACTTTGTTTCATAGTACAGTTTCTTCTTATTTTTGATGTCAAAGGGAGATATGAGATGGAGCTTGAGTATGGCCAATACAGTTAAGACATCTGACCCTCTTTCATTCTGCTGTCATCGCTCAGTAATGGCGACGTTGCCCTGCTGAACTGCACAGCGATCGTAAACACGAGTAATGAGACTCTGACGGACAAGAACCCTATCTCTGAGAGCATCCACACTTACGCTGGGCCTGAACTTCGAGACGAGATGCTCAAACTGAAAGGTAGGGGGCACCACTAACTCATCAGGTTAATGACAACATGCCTGGTTTGCGCTCGGTGTGCACGAAACATGAGAAAGTACCGCATCCGTTTCAAAACACTATCTCAACTTGATCAATCAGAATGCTTATTTTTGTTGTCCAATTAACTTCTGTTGGTTTGTCTCTACTGATCATGACCTTGTGTTAAGCTGGGAAAGTGAATGTCATGTGTTAACATAATGTGAGCACTGTGGAGACAACACATTACAGACAGGTTTTTATACAAATGCATATTTTAGAAAATGAAAAAGTGTTGGTTTGTGTCCATTGTGTATTGTTGCTATGTAAATCCCCTTCTAGGCTGTGTTGAAGGTGAAGAATGTTCTCTTGGTGTGTTCTTTGTGGGATCTTGATATACTTGTATTACTGGTATGTATGTGTTTATCCACAGGATGTCGGACAGGCGAGGCAAAGATGACCAAAGGCTTTAACCTGGCGGCGCGCTTTATCATCCACACGGTGGGCCCCAAGTACAAAACCAAGTACAGGACGGCTGCTGAGAACTCTCTGTACAACTGCTATAGGAACGTCATGCAGCTCGCCAAGTAAGACATTAAAGATGCACTATGCAGAAATCGTTCTGCCATTTCCTGGTTGCAGAAATTCGAATAGTTTGCCTAATTTCAGTTTGTTACAAAACAAGCAAGTATAGTGTAGATAATCATTGTACCATCTAAACCACTGTGCAAGTTGATTAGGCATGTTGATTAGATCACAGCTTGTTTACATACGAGAGAAGTGTTCTCTCCCCACAATACCACACAGGTGTGTGTAACGTGAGGTGCTCCCTTACAGCCTCATGCCTCTATACACAGGGCCTGAGTAGTCACTGAATGGTTTGATGAGCATGAAAACGATGTAAACCATATGCCATGGCCATCTCAGGCACCATGTTTCTCAAATCACTTTTTTGTCACATGCATTGAATACAGCAGGTGAAATGCTTACTTAACCAACAATGCATTTTTTTTAAAAGAAAATATTTGATATTACGTTATTTATTATTTTAAATGCAGAAGTTACACACAATAACATAACACCGCTATATACAGGGGGTACCAGTACTGAGTCATTGTGCAGGGGTACAGGTGAGGTGATATGTGTGGTGTGTACTGCACTGTCAATTGAATGGGGTTTGTGGTGTGGCTACTGTTAGTATGTTTGAGCTGTTTGTGTCTGCAGAGAGCAGGCTATGGCATCTGTGGCCGTCTGTGTGGTCAGCACAATTAAGAGAGGATACCCACTGGAGGACGCCACACACATTGCCCTCAGTAAGACACGCACAGCACACACTCACACGCACAGCATACATTCACTAAGTTAATGATCTCTTATACATTAGCGGATAGTACACTGTCACAACTTCATGTAGTTAACTTGTGGCTGTCAACTATTGACACTGGCATGATGTTCAATAACTCATCCATGACCCCTGACCTATATGAAACATATGAAGGTGTGTGCAATAATAATTTATTGCATTTATATAGCACCTTTACAAATGCAGTAGGTGCTCAAAGCGCTTTACATTGTAAGGGGGAAACTCACCTATCCCACCACCAATGTTTAGCACCCACTTGGGTGATACAAAGCAACCGTTTTCTGCCAGAATGCTCACTACACATCAGCTAGCATATCTGTTGTCTGTTACGGTGTGTATAACTGTGTGTTTGCAGGAACGGTCCGCAGGTTTCTGGAGAACTATGGAGAGAGCATCGAGACAGTGGTGTTCGCTGTGACAGACACAGAAGAGGTGTGTTCTTTTTTTCTTGCTTTACATGCTTAGGTTTTACATGCTTAGGTTTTACATGCTTAGGTTTTACATGCTTAGGTTTTACATGCTTAGGTTTTACATGCTTAGGTTTTACATGCTTAGGTTTTACATGCTTAGGTTTTACATGCTTAGGTTCTACATGCTTAGGTTTTACATGCTTAGGTTTTCCATGCTTAGGTTTTACATGCTTAGGTTTTACATGCTTAGGTTTTACATGCTTAGGTTTTACATGCTTAGGTTTTACATGCTTAGGTTTTACATGCTTAGGTTTTACATGCTTAGGTTTTACATGCTTAGGTTTTACATGCTTAGGTTTTACATGCTTAGGTTTTACATGCTTAGGTTTTACATGCTTAGGTTTTACATGCTTAGGTTTTACATGCATATAATTGCACTGGCTTGTTCATTTTTTTTCTGGTGTGAAATTCAACTTAAGGGGAATGTTTGGAGCATGAAATATTTAAGCTGTGTTTCGAAGGCGAAGTTTTCTTGTGATTACTCACTAATTTGTTTTTCATAGAGAACATTAAATATATCAAATATAACATGAATGTTTCAGTTTGAGGTAATTATTCATGTCGAAGATGGCAAACACACAAAAAGATTAGAAACTGAGGATGTGTGTGAAGGTTTTTGTGTTAGAAAGCATGTGTGAGTGTGTGGCATCTAGTATCTGTGTGGTTAACATCATTTTGTGTGTCACAGCCCACATACAGGAAACTGCTGCCTCTCTACTACCCTCGTTCTGAGGAAGAGGAGCGTGCCAGCCTGCCCCTAATCCCGACTGACATCGGGAACTCTGAAGGTGAGCCTGTAGTCCCAGAGAGACAGATCCGCATCGCCGAGAAACCAGGCTGTCTGGAAGGTAAGACTACATTTCCCACAACCCCCTAGATGTGACTCATCTCTGAGCTGTTGTGCATAGTGGTTTCAATAGGGTTACCCTAGCAACAACATCAGGGCCTGAAACAAACTTTTTGATCCACCAGCCACTGTGGCAGGTTGATAAAAAATGTTTTTTAAATCTACCAGCCAATCAGATTTTTTACCAGCCAAAATATTTTTTCCAACATAATTATACCATAAACAAAAAAACGGATGAGCATGCTTTGTAATGTTTCTAAAGCAACATATGTATTACTAGCAAGAAGTGATCTGGTATATTGCAACATTTTTACCCCAAAGATGTGACCCAAATCCTTTAGCCAAAATAGATGAGCCAAATGTTCAGCTGCTGTTTTAAGGGCAGGAGGTGACGGCACTTGGAGCGGCTGGAGTTGTCAGTGACAGTGTGACTTTGACATATGAGAATCTGACTGCTTCAGCGAAGACATGCTACTGTACTCAAACATTAAAAAACAATCTAGCTTGTGAACAAAACATTGTAAATAGCTAAGAAACACAAAGACAAAACGCTCACTTTAGTAGACTTGAAAAAGAATGAATCTTCACTTCAACCACAGTGCGCACAGCTCCCCAGCCAGGCAGTGTTTATGCACAATGCGCAAGGTAGGATATATATATATATATATAATAGGATTCATAGGCCTTTGTGTGATTAGGTACCAGCTATGAAACAAAAAGACAAACACTTAAAAAACAGCTACTGTAGAATATATTTTTTTTAAAGCTCTAAATGTGCTCATGCTTGACTTCTAACTCTATTTTTATCTGCAAATACAAGTGAAATGCTCTCACTGTGGAGCCCTGACCACCTGCCAACGTGGCTGATGAAATAAACATCTTATCCGCCAATTGCAAAATCTAGCCGCATTTGGCGGGTGTTGAGTTTAGGCCCTGAACACCACCCATTCCATGTAGGTGATGCATTGTATAAATACATGGTGATAATAGACCTGCCGCCACCGGCAGTTCTTCTCTAAGCAGCAGCTGTGTTTCCTGGAGTCTGAACAGCACAGTCCTGGCCAGTACGACCTGGTTTAAAACCAGGTCATTTGTATCCATGGTAACGCACTCAGTGGACATGGGAGAAGAATGCAGGATGATCTTTCATAGTCGAGTTAGTGGAACATCTCAGTCATACCCTCGGCCAGTGGTGGAACACACACTACACACAGACAGAGTGATGGCTCTTACATCGGTGTGGAAGGCATTAGGAGCCTAATTGTTAAATTAAACATGTCTTTCTGTTGGTTCATCTTTTCCACTGAGCGCTGCCCTGACAGGTGCTCTGATGGCAGAGAGGAGGATGTACAGGTAACTGGAAAAATAATGAAAACACTTGAGTAAATGAGGGATACAAAGTATATTGAAAGCAGGTTCTTCCACACAGGTGTGGTTCTTGAGCAATTAACATCCCATCATATTTAGGGTATGAAAATGCTAGGCAAGACATTATTTTGGCTACCATGGCTATGCCCCCATACACAGGGCATGAGTAGTCACTGAATGGTTTGATGAGCATGAAAACGATGTAAGCCATATGTCATGGCCATCTCAGTCACCAGATGTCAACCAAATTGAACACTTATGGGATATTCTGGAGTGGCGCCTGAGACAGCGTTTTCCACCACCAACAAAACACCAAATGATGGAATATCTCATGGAAAAATGGTGTCACATCCCTCTAATATAGTTCCAGATGCTTGTAGAATCTATGCCAAGGTGCGTTGAAGCTGTTCTGGCTCGTGGTGGCCCAATGCCCTGTTAAGACACTTTATGTTGGTGTTTCCTTCATTTTGGCAGTTACTGGTATGTCTTCAATAAAGGAATGCAGAATCCCTCTTGTGTTCAGATATTTTCTTGCATGTTGAAAAGGTTTCTCATTCCGTAAGGTTGTTTTAGTTGTCTAGATGTGTGTATGCTTTTATGCCTTAATATTGCCTCTCCTTGGATGACTGTTGTCCATATGGGGCTCAGCCCTAGATTAAAAACTCCAGACCTAGAGGTGTGAGTCAGTCCCAACGACAACAAACACTGGAATAAACACACACACACACACACACAGACTTTTCAGAGCAATGGTTTCAAAATATGATATTTGTTGATATAACAATTAGGGAGAGTGTATTTTCTTTTAGAGTTGAGTCACTTTCATAGATTGTTGTATCTGTGTGTGTGCTGTGTAGTTGACTCTGAGGCGGAGACTCTAGACTCAGACCTGGGCCAGGTGGGGACTCATGCGTTTTCCCGGATGGAGGGAGACGTGGACAAACAGCGCAAACTAATCCTGCAGGGCCAGCTGTCTGATGCAACCATGCAGAAACAGCACCAGAGAAAGTGTGTTACACAACTTGTACACTACATCCCTACCATGCATCCTATACCCTAGTTTAACCAACATTTACAGTACACCCTAAGCCAGTACAGTGTTTCTGTAATGTGTTATAATCTCTCCTATCGTTGCAGTTATAACCGCTGGTTATGTCGAGCCAGAGCAGAAGACTTGTCTGACATAGCAGCACTGAAAGCCTTATATCAAACTGGTGAGTTCAGTGTGTGTCTGTATGTGAAATCCTTTTTCCAGCTCATTGAACACAGCATCCGGGGGTGAAATAATCAGTTTTATAATTTCTTTCTCAGGATAAAAAATGACCAGTAATGAAACAGCCTCTGTTGTCATGGCAGGACATCTTTCACTCCTTCTCTTGCTTTCTCTTTCCTCAAACTCATTAATTTAGTTAGTTGGATCGCTTTTTATACTTTTTCAGCCATAGATATAGTGAGGCTCATGATGCCCTCCTTTTTCACTGAATGTAATTGTTCCATGTCTCCTCTAGGAGGCAGTGTAGTAATACTGGCAGGCTGCTGGGCTTATCTTTTAGTGGTGTGTGTTTCCACAGGTGTTGACATGTGTGGCAGGACAGTGATGGTTCTTGTGGGCAGAAATATTCCTGTCACCCTCATCGACATGGAAAAGGTACCAGGCTTCATTTGGAGGCAACATCATGAACATCACCGTTTTAGTTGCACAATAGAAAATACATCAATTTTGTTGCTCTGTGAACAAACCTTGACCTCTCCACCATGTGTGTATTACTTCACTACAGGCCCTGCTGTACTTCATCCATGTCATGGACCACATCACAGTGAAGGAGTATGTGATGGTTTACTTTCACACTCTGACCGGAGAACACAACCATCTGGACTCTGAATTCCTTAAGAAGCTTCATGAGATTGTAGACACCAAGTAAGAGGCACACCACATATTTTACTGATTTAGTGAAGAGAGAGAGAGAACTGAAGTCTAGAGACAATTACAGACTGTTGGTTACCAGATACGACAAGTGAATGAAATCTGAATGCGTAAGATGAAACCGTTCTCCCTGTGAATGGGGATTTACCGTGAAATTGTTCTGGGGTCTTTAACCCCTATGAACTATCAGCTGTAGTTCTTCAGAGCTACTACCACTTTCCGAGAACTGAAAGGGGATAGCTTTTGGGTACACATACGTTTTGGAAACCTGGCGTCTGTTATGGAACGGCTTCCCAACGCTCTGAGAAGGTTCCCAGAAAATTATATATTGGCGGTGACACAGCCCAAATCAAAGACACCAACATTACGAAAATATTTGCTCTTCTGGCCAACTCTACAAACTTCACTGATCAAACAGCTCGTTGCTGACAACAATCGGCCATGAATGAATTTCATGTGCAATTGAAGAAAATGGCATCAGGTTCTACGTGACTTCTAATCTCCCCTCTTCTGTTTCAAGTTGTCACAGCACCATACATTTTAACTTGGCAGTGCCAATGTCAACACTATACACCATAACCATGCGTACCCTCTGCTTTAGTACGTCTAAGACGAGGTGGACTACTAAATACTTTTTTCCCTGTCTACGGACACATTCACACTGCACTAGAGCTGAAAACCAGAAGCCTTCTCACCTCAACCCCACAGCCATAGATAAGGCAGCACCACCCACAGTACTCCAACTTCTCAGCAGTGGTCGTACTACACAACTTCCTCTTTCGTGAACAATGTGAGATTAGTCTTTGAAGCTAGTTGTTATAGTCATTGAGATATTCTACAATCGACTGTATTTAAAAAAAATCTGGCTCTAACCAGAATAGAAAGAGTGGGAGGTCCCAGAACACAACTGAGCAAGAGGACAAGTACATTAGTGTGTCTAGTTTGAGAAACGGAGGCCTCAAGTCCTCAACTGGCAGCTTCATTAAATAGTACCCGCAAAACACCAGATTCCCTGCTGTTGATTGTGGCCTGTGGAATGTTGTCCCACTCTTCTTCAATGGCTGTGCGAAGTTGCTGGATATTGGCGTGAACTGGAACACGCTGTTCTACTTGTCGATCCAGAGCATCTCAAACAGGCTCAATGGTTGATATGTCTGGTGAGCCTGCAGGCCATGGAAGTGGGACATTTTCAGCTTCCAGGTCATGGGGCTGTGCATTATAATGCTGAAACATGAGGTGATGGCGGCGGATGAATTGCATGACAATGGTCCTCAGGATCTTGTCTCGGTATCATCTGTGCATTGAAATTTCCATCAATAAAATGTAATTGTGTTCATTGTCCGTAGTTTATGGCCCAAAGCCACCACCATAGGGCACTCTATTCACAACGTTGACATCAGCAAACCACTCGCCCACACAACGTCATATACGTGTGGTGCGGTTGTGAGGCCGGTTGGATGTACTGCCAAATTCTCTAAAACGACGTTGGAGGCAGCTTATGGTAGAGATCAGAGCTGTTGCCAGAGAATTGGTGGACATTCCTGCAGTCAGCATGCCAATTGCACACTCCCTATCTTGACAACTGTGGCATTGTGCAAATTGTAGTGGCATTTTATTGCCCCCAACCCAAGGTGCACCTGTGTAATGGTGCTTATATTTTTGTTCACTGAGTTTCCACCAGTAAACAGAATGCTGATGGGGTAGTAGGTCCATCATCCAAATAAACCAGCTTACAACCAGAAGAACATGTTTGATAACTCTTGGCACTGCTGACTTATTTTCCCAGTAGTTGTGATGAGCAAGTTATGTCCCACATAAGAGAAACTGTGTAGTCCTCCATGTCTGCACTGCACTGCTGCTCTAGACCAGGGATGGGAAACGTGGAGGGCTGCGTACCCACATCCATACCCACACATACAGTCAGAGCCAGCCCTAGCCTTTTTGGGGCCCTATGTGAAATTTTGTTGAGGGGGGCCCACCTTGAGAGCAAACCATTTTAGCTGCCTCACTCTTGACAGCAGGGAGAAATGTTTGCCATTTTTAATATGATATCTGAGTGAGAAGTAAATCAAAAGGGTTCTCCCGGTCGGTAATTCGACTATGATTACTACAAGTTTAAATTGTTGGCTAGACTAATTTACCAATCTAAAAATGTTTAGCTGCCATGGGATAATTGAGTGACTGTCAGTGACTGACATAAGAGGAAAAACTGCTTATGCACAACCAAATTTCAGAATTACTATTCTAACTCTCAACAGTAAGTTGAGACCCCGACTGAGTTCCTTTTTGGAAATTGATCGAGCCAGCTGCCCATCTCTGTTCTAGACCAATAAATGGACCTGCTACATTAGGAATCATCTTACCTATAGCTCTTTAGCTTTGGCTCTTGGAGCAGAGGTCCATTTTGGCAATACTATTCTTCCCCTAGGCCTAGACCAAGAAGAGAGAGACTCATGATCCTGTCTGGCTGGGGAGATGAGGGAGTGAGCGGCTGGTCCACCAAAGAGACAGATTTTGTTCCTTGAGGACTGGCCCAAACAAGGCTCTACTCCACCTCCCTGTGGTGTCTTTTAGGTCTCTCAGAACACCGATGAAACAATGGTTAAATGGTCATTTGTTTGGTGTGTTTTCTTTCCAAGTGTCCTGTAAAAGTGTCAGCATGCTTCAGTTCGGCTGAACCGAACGAGTGTGCTCGCATACTCCCTTAAAAGACCTACACTTGAAAAACGAGAAACTGCTACGTTTTAGCCGAGGAGGTCTTAGTCACGCAATTTTACATCTAAGATTTTTGGTGCAGTATTCCTCTAACTCGTAAAAAATCATCTTTCATTGAATGACAAGACTTTATTGAAGAATCTGTACTGTTGACCTGGCACTGACAAAGTGGCACTGACAAAGTGGCACTGACAAAGTGGCACTGACGAAGTGGCACTGACAAAGTGGCACTGACTTCGGCTTGCCTCAAGAAAAAATGACGTGTGCCCAAACAACAGCCTTACTGAAGTCCAAAACGTCACAAAATGTTGTCATAATATATGCACAAACTCTTCCGAATTGTTTTGGCTGGGAAGCAGGCAGACCCATGTACTGGCCAGGGGTGGTTACTGTCTACACAATGTGCCTCCGAGATGATGGGTTGGTTCCACATTTGGGGACAAAAACCATGTAATTGCATGTTAGGTACATAGGCAGGTGTAGCCTATTGATGTTGCATGTCCATGTCAGAGAGGCATGGGAAAGGGTAGAGGGTTGTGTGTGTGCATGCTGTTGGATGGCCTAGGTGATTTTCATTTTTTGACAGTACCTTGGCCTGAGGACACCGCAACAATTGGAGCACTTTTATGGACATTTTGGTCGTTCTGTAAAAAATCTCTCTTTGGTTTGTTCAAAGGACCTAATTGTCTGCAAAAAGAAGAATAACCAGCAAACTGTTCTGGAAATACTTGAGTAAACCTAAGCCGCTTGAAGAACTTGATGGCAGTTAAAATGGGTGATCCATCTCTGGAAATGAAACAGGAATTGCTATGTAGTTGAATGTTAAAGCTACAATGTAACTTTTTTGGCGACCCAATCAAATTTACATAGAAATGTGACGTATAGATCTGTCATTCTCATTGCTAGCAAGTCTAAGAAGCAGTAGATCTGTTCTATGTGCGCTATTTCTATGCTTCTTGTGCTTAAGTCTTCTTTCCATGCATATTTTTGATATTGCGTTTTTTTTTCTTAAGGGCAATAATAAATCATTATAATAATTATAACTATTTAACATGCTAGCCAATAGTGACATGTCAATAAATGGCTTTTGCTTTGTTTTGTATTCCAGGTTTAAGAATAACTTGAGGGCTTTCTACTTTGTACACCCCTCTTTTCGCTCTAAGGTAAAGTCAACAGTACCCCTGTTTTACTGCTTCTCAAACACTTGTTAGGTGTATTTCTACTACTAGGCATTATTAGGATATGTACAGTATATACCAGGGTTGGGGTCAATTCCAGTGAGTTCAGGTACACTGAAATAAAAATGATTTTCAATTAGGAAAATTTGGACTTGGAATTTGGTTTACTTTCTGAATTGACTGTTTTATGCCCTCTGTTAAGTTTACAATCTTTTCTGGCCAAGATCAGCAGGGCTCTTTTCACACGCACACACAGCACCCCACTACTGTTCTGTAGTTTCACCAAGACTTCTTTTGTCTGTGAGCCTCCCTGACACATTACCCTGTTCAAGCTTCAACCTCTGGTCTCATCTGCTTTGTTACTGAGTTGAATCAGCCCTTTAGATGGGAGAAGGCTCATAGTTTAGCAATCTACTAATTGGTCAATTTAAAGGATCCAGGAACTCCGAGGTAACTTGACTCTGAGGTGTGTATGAGAGACGGGCCAGGCATTGTGCTGGGGTCATTAGAATGCATGCTGAAAATGGGTTTAAATGGTTTGGAATGGGAAGCAAAGCACACACTTGCGTACTAAAGAGGAGAGTGAAGTCTATTGGCCTTATTCAATTAAACCTAATAAGTGGATTTTAGGGAGAAGTACATTCGTCTCAATAGATTACCACTTAAATACAGTGGAAGGCTTCAGCCAAAACACATCTGTGTTATAAACAAGTATTACAATTGAACCTTCAGGGCAAGTCCAATTGTAAATGCCCCCCCATTTTCACCAGTTTTTTTCAATGTTTCTTATCTTATGTTAATTTCTCTTGTGTCAGGTGTCCACCTGGTTCTTCACTACGTTCAGTGTGTCAGGGATGAAGCAGAAGGTCCATCATGTAGAGACCCTCCAGCAGCTGTTCACTTGTATCCTGCCTGAACAGATAGACATCCCTCCCTTTGTCCTGGAGTACGATGCACGGGTGAGGCCCTACACACACCATTCTCTCTGTCTAGCTTACCAACCTTGCTGACCTACATCTACAGGACTACACACACACACACTCATGCATTGAGTTGTGGGTATATTCCCACATTGTATCAGATTCTAAGTGTTGCACTTTGTGTGTGTGTTACGATTTTAAAATGTAACATGTACCTTATCTTCAGGCTATTTTTGTTGGTTTGTTCAAAGGACTGAATTGTCTGCAAAAAGAAAAATAACCAGCAAACTGTTCAGCACTACTTTTGAGTAAACCCAAGACATTTGCTAAAATGGATGATCCATCACTGGAAATTAAACCGGAATTGTTATGTAGTAGAATGTTAAAGCTACAATATGTCACTTTTTGCGTGACTTATAGATCTGTCATTCTCATTGAAAGCAAGTCTAAGAAGCAGTAGATCTGTTCTATGTGAGCTATTTCTATGCTTCCCGTGTTTAAGTTTCATTTTTTCTTCTTCTACTTTCGGTTTTGTACACCAGCTGAAAATACAATATTTTCGGTTTTGGAAAATACAGTACCAGTCAAAAGTTTGGACACCTACTCATTCAATGACTTTTCTTTATTTTTTTAACTATTTTCTACATTGTAGAATAATAGTGAAGACCTCAAAACTATGAAATAACACATGGAATCATGTAGTAACCATAAGTGTTAAAGAAATCAAAATATATTTGAGATTCTTCAAATAGCCATCCGTTGACAGCTTTGCACACTTGGCATTCTCTCAACCAGCTTCACCTGGAATGTTTTTTCAACAGTCTTGAAGGAGTCTTGGTGAGCACTTGCAGCAGTCTTGCTGAGCACTTGTTGGCTGCTTTTCCTTCACTCTGCAGTCCAAACCATCTCAACTGGGTTGAGGTCTGGTGATTGTGGAGGCCAGGGCATCTGATGCAGCACTCCATCACTCTCCTTCTTGGTCAAATAGCCCTAACACAGCCTGGAGGTGTGTTGGGTCATTGTTCTGTTGAAAAACAAATGATGGTCCCACTAAGCGCAAACCAGATGGGATGGTGTATCACTGCAGAATGCTGTGATAGCCATGCTGGTTAAGTGTGCCTTATTCTAAGTAAATCACAGATAGTGTCACCAGCAAAGCACCCCCACACCTTCACACATCCATGCTTCACGGTGGGAACCACACATGTGGAGATCATCCGTTCACCTACTCTGCGTCTCACAAAGACACGGCAGTTGGAACCAAAAATCTCACATTTGAACTCATCAGACCAAAGGACTGATTCTCCTTTCTGGTTCTCCTTTCCTGTGGCGTTCCTCATGAGAGCCAGTTTCATCATAGCGCTTGAAGGTTTTTACGACTGCACTTGAAGAAGCTTTCAAAGTTCTTTAAATTTTCCAGATTGACTGACCATGTCTTAAGTAATGATGGACTGTCTCTTTGCTTATTTGAGCTGTTCTTGCCATAATATGGTCATAGT
Organism: Oncorhynchus clarkii lewisi; assembly: GCF_045791955.1. Classification (NCBI taxonomy): domain Eukaryota; kingdom Metazoa; phylum Chordata; class Actinopteri; order Salmoniformes; family Salmonidae; genus Oncorhynchus; species Oncorhynchus clarkii. The sequence continues at coordinate 27,637,584 of NC_092168.1, read as the reverse complement.
CTTTTACCAAAGAGTGTGCAAAGCTGACCACAAAGCGAAGGGTGGCTACTTTGAAGAATCTCAAATATATTTTGATTCGTTTAACACTTATTTGATTACTACTTGATTCCATATGTTCTTTCATAATTTTGATGTCTTCACTATTATTCTACAATGTAGAAAATAGTAAAAATAATGAAAAACTGTTGAATGAGTAGGTGTGTCCAAACTTTTGACTGGTGCTGTATATTTCACAGCGGTTTAGATGATTCTCTACACTATACTTGCTTCTTTGTCACAAACTGAAATTAGGCAATCTATTCATTTTAGCAACCAGGAAATGGTGAAGCGATTTCTGCATAGTGCATATTTATTTTAGTTATTTATTCTGGGTTATTTCAAAGTTACTGGTCAGTCGCTAAAATACCTCCACTGATGTAAACACTTGATATGCCTGTTTTAGTATACTTACACAGGTCTGTGTTCTACTTAAAACTCAATTTGTCAGCTGTATTTATCACCCTAAATCAGATGGAAAGGAAAAGCAGAACTGAAAATGAATGAGCGTTACACAATAGCTCTTTCAATAAATCTTTTTTTGATCTTGTATTGAGATGAAGCAGAGAGAGGGGAAACGATGCAATGACTCCTTACTGGCTCTGGGTGACTTGTTAGTTTGTGGAGTTGGTTCATTTGTAAGCTTATGCACTGATAGTGGTGCCTGGAGAGGTGGGTATACGCTAATTATGCTAAAACATTTCCAAAACGCCCGCCCAGTGAAGGAAAGGTGCCCTATGGGAAAAATTCTATGAGACACGGTGACTTTTACACTCTGAATGACCTAAAATCATAAATTCCATATTGGACTTTCACAGTCAGGCCAACCCAAGCTGTACTGGGCAAGTAGGCTAATATTAGTCCTCCTATTGAAACCGATAAATGAGACTGTCAACTGAGTCAGAAATTTACAGGTTTCAGATTTTGCTCTCAGTAACTTTTTTAATTTTTTTTTTTTTACATAAATACAACACAATTGTATGTTCTAATGCCATAATGCTTAAACCACATCAGGATACCTACATTTGAGGTCTGGTAAAAATCTAATGTTGATTTGAGTGTAGTTGCCTTTTAACTCGATGTGTGCAGGCACGTAGCACTGTTTGGTTAGCAGTATTTCTGTTGTACATGAGATGGAGTTTGCAAAAGAAATGGCCATTGGATTGATGCTAATTATCATTATATTCTGGCAGATAACTAGCTCCAAAGTAGACTATGCCTAACATTTTAATAGAGTTTTTGGGAAAGCCTTTCCATCTACCAGAAGATATTTAGGCCTATTATTAGCATCCCTGTACTTTTCCTGTTGCTTCATTGTTTGACACCTGTACATTTTACTTCATATTATGAGGCATTACTTTGCTTCAAAGTAGCATTTTTATTTTTAGACTTACTCATGCGTTCTATTGGTTTTCTTTAAACTTTCATTGTCTCGCAGCCGAAGGCATTATCCTAGTCATATTAGCGGCCCATGAAAGTTGTTGCATCTTTAAATCCCCCTTCTTTCAAAATTTCTTACCGATATTTCCATCTCTGGCCATGAAACCGCTCGCATGTGTATTTTAGAATGGTGTTTTCCCGCAATTGAATTTTGGATCATTCATGTGTAAGCCTACTGCTATGTGTACATTGCTGTGCCTAAAATGTAAAGAAATAGTAGTTTAGCAACATTTTAAGCTAAACATTATAATCTGTTCCATCAGCCTTATTAATTGATATGGCATATACATTCGGAAAGTATTCAAATCCCTTGACTCACATTTTGTTACATAACAGCCTTTATTTTAAAATTAATTAAATATTTGTTTTCCCTCACTAATCTACACACACTACCCAATAATGACGACACAAAAATAGATTTCTATACATTTTAGAAAATGTGTGTTATTTTACTAAAATATTACATTTACATAAGTATCCAGACCCTTTACTCAGTACTTTGGCAGCGAGTTTAGCCTTGAGTTTCTTGTGTATGACGCTACAAGCTTGGGACACCTGTATTTGGAGTTTCTTTCATTTATTCTCTCCCAGGTTGGATGGGGAGCATCTCCGCACACACATTTTCAGGTCTGTCCAGAGATGTTCAAACAGGTTCAAGTCTGGGCTCTGGCTGGGCCACTCAAGGACATTCAGAAACTTGTACCAAAGCCACTCGTGCCTTGTTTTGACTGTGTGCTTAGGTTCGTTGTCCTGTTGGAATGTGTACCTTCGACCCAGTCTGATGTCGTGAGCGCTCTGGAGCAGGTTTTCATCAAGGATCTCTGTGTACTTTGCTCCTTTCATCTTTCCCTCGATCCTGACTAGTCTCCCAGTCCCGCAGCTGAAAAATATCCCCACAGCATGATGCTGCCACCCATGGTTCACCGTAGGGATGGTGCAAGGTTTCCTACAGACGTGACACTTTGCATTCAGGCCAAAGCGTTCAATACTGGTTTCTAGAGACTAGAGAATCATTTTCTCATGGTCTGCGTCCTTTAGGTGCCTTTTGGCAAACTCGAAGCGGGAGGTCATGTGCTTTTTACTGAGGAGTGGCTTCCATTTGGTTGGTAGAGTGCTGCAGAGATGGTTGTCCTTCTGGATGATTCCCCCATCTCCACAGCGGAACTCTGGAGCTCTGTCAGAGTGACCGTCTGGTTCTTGGTCACCTTCCTGACCAAGGCCCTTCTTCCCCGATTGCTCAGTTTTGCCGGGTAGCCAGCTCTAGGAAGAGTCTTGGTGGTTCCAAACTTCCTCCATTTTAAGAATGATGGAGGCAGGACTCACGTGGGACCGCCAAAAAAGAAGGCAGCACATTAGAGAGCTCCTAATACCCGCATGTAAATACTGAAATTTAACGGCACACATTCATTTTTGTCTTAATATATTGACTTGTAGTGTAGTTTAATATAAAGATAATTCACATTTTGAAACGTCTCGCTAAGGTGGCGTTATTGGAATGTCAATACACACTAAAAACTTCAAGCCTATTCACAGAAGGCCACATTGACTAGCAAACAAACAGCAAGTCCTCCTGAATCCCCCCCACCAAGACATGGATAACAACTTCAGAGCTAAAGGAAAAAGTTGATGCGATACAAGAGAGGATGGATGGGGCAGAGGGATGGATTTTGACAGTGGAGGATGCCATCTCCCGTCTGGAGAATGGTAGTGAGAATCACGAGAAAAAGCTGGATATATTGTGGAATTGTGTCGAAGAACTTGAACAGAAGTAGGAGAAATACGGTGATGTTGGTTAATCTGAAAGAGGGGAGTGAGATTGGCGGTGGACTAATCTTTGTGTGTGTGTGTGTGCAGAAAATCACCGCAGAAGGATTTGGATTTGATGACTTGAACGAACCCATCGCAGTTTAACCATGCCTGACGAGAATAGGCCCTTGAACGGTTCTCATCCACTTCCTCCGATTTACAGCCTGGGACAAGGTACTTTAAAGCGGCAAAAGAAAAGGGTGTAGGCCGCCAACTGTCTTATTTACCCGGACTTGTCCAAGGAACTGGCAATAAAGAGGAAGACGTTTGCAATGGTAAAGGAACATTCCTGAGAAGAGCATCAGGCACACACTGGCATTCCCAGCGACCCTGCTCTTTTCTTGGAAGGGAAAGATAATTATTTTCAAGGCCAACATGGAGGCAGAGATTTTTGCTAGAGTAAGGTGTTTAGCCTAGATAAAGAAGATGAGACGAAGTAAAATACAAGTTGAATTGTATGCTGTTTACTATACAAATGAAGGTAGCTTATGTGTTGCTAATTTAGCATAGGCTTTCAAGTGCCTCACAGACCATAAGGAATTTTGAGTTGAGACTGCAGGTTATCTATCATCAAGAAGCAACGTTACATTCCTAGTTGCTATGTTTTATTTTGGGATTGGTTTTCTACGTTTATTTACACTGTTTTATTGTACAGCTGGAGCATATATTGTGAAATGTTATATGCGTGTGTTAAATGGGACACTTCACACTCACAGGCTATAACTAATCAACACAAATATGGCTAATGGTTATGTAAACATAATCTATTGGAATATAAATGGTTGTGGTAACCAAGGAAAAAGATTGACATTTTAAAATCAAAACAGGCAAATATTGTGTTCACCCAGGAATCACATTTAACAGATAGAGGCACTGAAATTTAGTGGAGGCTGGATTTCAGAAGTTTATCATAGCTCATTTAATTCCAAACAAAATGGGGTGATTATTCTGATAAACAAAATACTTAATTTTGAAGCAACACTGACGAGTTTGGCAGGCTTATCTGCATTGAGGCTCTTATAAATGGAATTAATGTAGTGTTATGCAGCATATATGCTCCCTACAATGAGGACACTTATTTATATATATATATAAACGTTATAACGTGTGTGTATATATGTATATATATATATATATATATATATATATATATATATATATATATATATATATATATATATATATATATATATATATATATATATATAAAATGAGGTAAACGTTATACTGGGAAATATGGAGGGGCAGATCGTCCTTGCTGGAGACTTCAACCTAGTGATGATTGATAGAAGTACATTTACAAGTAACTCCACGCCAAAGGATAGACTTGCAATACATATGCTAGCAGAGGATATGGGCCTTACAGACATGGAGATGCGTCCATCCTAATGATAGAGAATATACCTATTTTCTCCCACTTTCATAAGACACACACTAGAATAGATTTCTTCTTGATATCTAATTTCATGGTTAATAACGTGATTCATTTCAAGATTGGGCCCATTGCCCTCACAGATCATGCTATAGTAGAGTTACATATTGATATAGACCATGCTATTACAAGATGAGATATTTAGCCAGTCGCTAGCAGATGATCTTACGTCCTTTTTTGAGATCAACATAGGCTCAACCGGAAAAGAGTTTCACGGTATGGGAAACCTATAAAGCATATATTCAATGGAAATAATGGCACATGCGTCCAAAAAGAAGAGCGAAAGGGTTGAAGCAGTAAAAATATTAGACACCCAGTATGTGGTTTGGAAGGGATTTGACAAGACATTTTACAGATGGCACATTTCAAACTGCCTGCAAATTGCCATTTCAGTTACATGAAATGGATAAAAAGGCAGAATATGTACTGTTTTTATACTTTTTAAACCAGTTTTTATGAGGGAGGTGAGACTATAGGCAGGCTACTAGTAAGACAACTAAAAATGCTGAACACTTCTAACAAAATTCCAGCAATTAAGAAGGGCAATAAGATGGTGACTTCAATCAAAGAGAAAGTGTGTTTCAATGTTTTTATGAAGATTTTTATTAGAGATGCATGATTATATAGGTGAACATATCGGAATCGGACAATATAACAAAAAATGCCAACATCGGTATCGGCCGATGTCTATTTTAACGCCGATGTCAAAGCTGACGTGCATACCTATATAACGTAGGTACATGATGTAATGATGCGCTACACGTGCAACACAGCGTTCCTAACTTAGCCCACAATGTCTGCTGTGTGGGTCGAGCAGTCAACAAGTCGAGCAGTCATTTGAAAGAGTAAGAAAATTCAAAGGCCGAAATTCATTAAAGCCAAGATAATGGAATTCATTGCCCTTGACAATCAACCGTTCTCTGTTGTGGGTGATGTTGGCTTTCGCCGACTGGTCGAGCGCCGGTACACACTACCAAGTCCGCAATTTTTCAGATGTTTCCCTACCGGATAGCGCCACTGCTATTAGCGTCACGCCATTTGGGTCTTTGCGTGTCAAAAGATACAGTACCACTGTCAAAGCTGTATAAACGTCTGCAAACACCGGCCATGAACAATGTGTTTTCAATACCGCTTTGCTTTGTTTGCTTTGTTCGACCGCAACTTTGGGGGGAAGCTAGCTTTACCTTTGTACCTACAGTTGAAGTCAGACGTTAACATACACCTTAGCCAAATACACAAACTCAGTTTTTCCCAATTCCTAACATTCAATCCTAGTAAAAATTCCCTGTTTTAGGTAATTTAGGATCACTTTATTTTAAGAATTTGAAATGTCAGAATAATAGTGATTTATTTCAGCTTTTATTTCTTTCATCACATTCCCAGTGGGTCAGAAATGTACATGCACTCAATTAGTATTTGGTAGCATTGCCTATAAAATGTTTAGCTTGGGCCAAATGTTTTGTGTAGCCTTCCTAAAGCTTCCCACAATAAGTTGGGTGAATTTTGGCCCATTACTCCTGACAGAGCTGGTGTAACTGAGTCAGGTTTGTAGGCCTCCTTGCTCACACACTTTTTCAGTTCTGCCCAGAAATGTTCTATAGGATTGAGGTCAGGGCTTTGTGATGGCCACTCCAATACTGTGACTTTGATGTCCTTAAGCCATTTTTTAAATGTCTTTTTTTTTTTTTTACCCCATTTTCTCCCCAATTTCGTGGTATCCAATTGTTTTAGTAGCTACTATCTTGTCTCATCGCTACAACTCCCGTACGGGCTCCGGAGAGACAAAGATTGAAAGTCATGCGTCCTCCAATACACAACCCAACCAAGCCGCACTGCTTCTTAACACAGCGCGCATCCAACCCGGAAGCCAGCCGTACCAATGTGTCGGAGAAAACACAGTGCACCTGGCAACCTTGGTTAGTGCGCACTGCGCCCGGCCTGCCACGGGAGTCGCTGGTGCGCGATGAGACAAGGACATCCCTACCGGCCAAGCCCTCCCTAACCCGGACGACGCTAGGCCAATTGTGCGTCGCCCCACGGACCTCCCGGTCGCGGCTGGTTACAACAGCGCCCTTAACCACTGCGCCACCCGGGAGGCCATCTTAAGCCATTTTGCCACAACTTTAGAAGTCTGCTTGGGGTCATTGTCCATTTGGAAGACCCATTTGCGACCAAGCTTTAACTTCCTGACTGATGTCTTGAAACGTTGCTTCAATATATCCACATAATTTTCCATCCTCATGATGCCATCTATTTTGTGAAGTGCACCAGTCCCTCCAGCAGCAAAGCACCCCCACAACATGATGCTGCTACCCCCTTGCTTCACGGTTGGGATGGTGTTCTTCTGCTTGCAAGCCTCTCCCTTTTTCCTCCAAATATAACAATGGTCATTATGGCCAAACAGTTCTATTTTTGCTTCATCAGACCAGAGGACATTTCTCCAAAAAGTACTATCTTTGTTCCCATGTGCAGTTGCAAACCATAGTCTAGCTTTTTTTATGGCGGTTTTTGAGCAGTGGCCTCTTCCTTGCTGAGTGGCCTTTCAGGTTATGTTGATATAGGACTCGTTTTACTGTGGATATAGATACTTCTGTACCTGTTTCCTCCAGCATCTTCACAGGGTCCTTTGCTGTTGATCTGGGATTGATTTGCACTTTTCGCATCCAAAGGACAGAATGCGTCTCCTTCCTGAGCGGTATGATGGCTGCGTGGTCCCATGGTGTTTATACTTACGTACTATTGTTTGTACAGATGAACATTGTACCTTCAGGCATTTGGAAATTGCTCTCAAGGATGAACCAGACTTGTGGTGGTCTACAATTTTCTTTCTGAGGTCTTGGCTGATTTCTGATTTTCTATGATGTTAAGCAAAGAGGCACTGATTTTGAGGGTGGGCCTTGAAATACATCCACAGGTACACCTCCAATTGACTCAATTGATGTCAATTAGCCTATCAGAAGCGTCTAAAGCTATGACATAATTTTATGGAATTATCCAAGCTGTTTAAAGGCAAAGTCAATTTCGTGTTTGTTAACTTCCAAAATAATGTCTGTAAACAATTGTTAGAAAAATTACTTGTCATGCACACAGTAGATGTCCTAACCCACTTGCCAAAACTATAGTTTGTTAAGAAAAAATTTGTGGAGTGGTTAAAAAAAACAAGTTTTAATTACTCCAACCTAAGTGTGTGAACTTCCAACTTCAACTGTAGCCAGCACCAATACAACCAGCCTGAAAACAGAAACTGCAGAGTTGCAAAGGAAAAGCCATATCTCTGTCCAGTGTTTGTTGTGCCCATCTTTTTATTTGCCAGTCTGAGATGTTTTTTTCTCTGCCTAGAAGGCCAACTTTTAAACAAAAAAATACAGTTTTATATCTTTATGTTTGAAGCCTGAAATGTGGCAAAAGGTCGCAAAGTTCAAGGGGGCCGAATACTTTCGCAAGGCACTGTATGTAAACATCATTATTAAAGTGGCATTGTTTAAAGTGATTAGTGATCCATTTATTACATTGGCCACTGATTGGGTCTCAATGTAGGGAGCAGCCTCTCTGAGTTAGTGATGGCTGTCTAACAGTCTGATGGCCATGAGATAGAAGCTGTTTTTCAGTCCCTCGGTCCCAGCTTTGATGCACCTGTACTGAACTCGCCTTCTGGATGGTAGCGGTGTGAACAGGCATTGGCTCGGGTGGTTGTCCTTGATGATCTTTTTGGCCTTCCTGTGACATCGGGTGCTGTAGGTGTCATTTGAGGACAGGTAGTTTGCCCCCGGTGATGCGTTGTGCAGACTGCACCACCCTCTGGAGAGCCTTGCGGTTGAGCGCAGTGTAGTTGCCGTACCAGGCTGTGATACAGCCCAACAGGATGTTCTTGATTGTGCATCTGTAAAAGTTTTGGGTGACAAGCCACATTTCTTCAGCCTCCTGAGGTTGAAGAGGTGCTGTTGCTCAGTTTGTCTGTATGTAGTAATAATACTTAATATTTCCTGGGGTAACAATGTAAGAAATAATACATTAAAAAAACAATGCTGTATAGTTTCCTAAGGACTCGAAGCAAGGCGACCATCTCTGTCAGCGCCATCTTGCAATTAGTCAGAAGCAATGCCATATGTTACTATGGAACCGTTACCCTATTAAATATTTGGGCATTAATTCTGACCAAGTGAAGATATATTTTGAGCCACTACGATTAAAGATTAAGACCAATTTAGAAAAATGGTAAAAGGTAACTTTCTTTATGGGGAAAGAGCAACAGGATTAAAGTGGTTGTGGTCCCACAATTTTATTATATCTATGCAATGTTACCTATGAATATTTCAGACTGAACAACATGACAAATTAACTAAATATTTTGTAGGATAGGGAAAAACACAGGATTAATATGAAGAAAATGTGCTCACCAAGGGATGTTGGAGGCTTGGCTTTACCAGATGTTAAATTGTACAATTTATCATTTGAAATGGTTAAATTGGCAAAGCTTTGGGGCAAAGGGATGCTGGCTTGGATTGTATAACAATAAAGTTATCCTTTCACTTCTGTTGATACTCTCACATAGTCTTACGTGGGAGTTTCAATAGACCTCTCCCAACTCAATTTTGTTACACTCAGAGGTGTAGGAACAGTACACAAGATGTGGAATTTCACATCTAAAACAAGGATACTCATCATTGTGGCACAATCCTAGGCTATGGATAGGAAAGAAGGCTGTGTACTGGAAACAGTGGCTAATGAAAGGAATTCATACTATAGGTGATCTGTACAATGAAGATGTTTTAATGTCCTACTCAGATTTGGTACGAAAATAGGATGTTGGAGACGAGGGACATTTCTGGAAATATTTACAATTGAGAGAATGTTTGTTAACCGGCTATCAATGAAATCCAGGAAAGAACCCAATAGCTGAGTATTTGGAATTACCCAAACATAAAGCAGCCATTTTCTACTCAATATTTCGTCATCTGCAGAGTAAAGACTGTAAACACCTCAGAACAATATATCAAATTGACCTAAAGTGTGAAATAGAGGATGATACCTGTTTGAAGATCTTGTCCAGCTCAGGGAGGAACATAAGGGAAGCCAGGGGGAAATTTACTTAACATAAGATACTACATAGGTTTTATTAGACCCCAACAGGGCTTCATAAGATGGGGCTGACCAAAAATTCTCTGTGTTGGAAATGTCAAAAAGACACTGGGACATTTTTACACGCAATATGGGAATGAACATTAGTTATACCTTTCTGGAAGGATGTTTTGAAATATCTGGAGGAATGGTTGGGGTTAACAATTCCAGTTTCACCGAGAATGTCTCTTGGGCAATAGAACAGAGTTACATTACGTAACAAATTAGGAATTTGCACTGATCACTGTTGGTATCGTTACAGCAGCTAGAGTAATCCTTAGAATTTGGAAGGGTCATGCCTCCAATCAATGTTGGAGGTTGCATCTAATGAACAAATGCTTGCTAATATCACCGATAGAAACAACAATTCTAGAAGCTGGATGCATTTTATTTGTAATGTTTCTAAGACTGGGAGGTGATTGCTTGTATTCTGTATTGTAACTTGTGAGATGCTATGTTGGAGGATTTGTCTTGAAGTCATGATCAATGTTTTTATGCTGTACAATGTTTTATTTTTTTATTTGTTTGTGGAAAAAGCAAAAATAAAAAGAATGATTGAGGCCACTGGGGACCTTCAGTGCTGCAGAAATGTTTTTGTACCCTTCCCCAGATCTGTGTCTCGACACAAACCTGTCTTGGAGCTCTACGCACAATTCCTTTGACCTCATGGCTTTGTTTTTGCTCTGATATGCATTGTCAACTGTGGGACCTTAAATAGACCGGTGTGTGTGCCTTTCCAAATCATGTCCAATCAATTTAATTGACCACAGGTAGACTCCAATCAGCTGTAGAAACATCTCAAGGATGATCGATGGAAACAGGATGTACCTGAGCTCAGTTTTGAGTCTCATAGCAAAGTGTCTGAATACTTATGTAAATAAGGTATTTCTGTTAATTCATTTTAAATAATTGTATACATTTTAGAATAAGGCTGTAACGTGGAAAAAGTCAACAGTTCTGAATACACTGCACCTCCGCTAGACTACTTGAATGCGTATCAGTGTGGATGAAGAAGGGAGTATGCACAATGCCCACTGAAAGTGTGTATGTGGTCTATATCTGCGTATATACACCACTGTGCTGATATCTCTCTTGTCCTTGTTTTGCCTTGCCTGTTTTGTGTTAGATTATGTTTTTGCGTGGGCCTGTGTAGGGTTAGATTGGGTAGGGAAGGGAATTTCTTTGAAGTGGAGGCTCCATTATGGATCTATCTGTATGTAGATTAGTTGATGTTGCAAAGTGTTGCACTTTTAGCTCTTCATGCTAACTATGGTAACTACCTCAATCTCTCCCCTCACTATCCTGGCCTATGAGTGCATCAACAGCTGGACTGCAGAGTGGCTGGTGTTACCCCTAGCCCGTTAGCTTTCCCTGCAGAGCGGCTGGTGTTAGCCCTAGCCCGTTAGCTTTCCCTGCAGAGTGGCTGGTGTTAGCCCTAGCCCGTTAGCTTTCCCTGCAGAGCGGCTGGTGTTAGCCCTAGCCCGTTAGCTTTCCCTGCAGAGCGGCTGGTGTTAGCCCTAGCCCGTTAGCTTTCCCTGCAGAACATTAGTTTAAATGATCTTTCAATTTTCAGTCCAAGTGTTGGTACCATGAGGGTTTAGCCACAAGGCTGTGAACAGAGAGAAATTACCTCATGAGGAAATAGTCGACACAGCGAATTGAACTGCCCAGAGGAAGTAATGAGTATTACTGTACACTGGCCTGCTTACCACTTTCTATGTGGAAAATTCTAGAATAGTGAGATGTCCACTGTTGTGGATGCAACTCAGTACATTTCAATAATGTACCAGCAAACACTGCCATTTTAATGACTTCAGGGTTGTCTACTCAGTAGGCATTCCTATCCAGAGATATTTAGTTGAAATATGCCAGTTTGTGTACAGTTGAAGTCGGAAGTTTACCTACACTTAGGTTGGAGTCATTAAAACTCATTTTTCAACCACTCCACAAATTTCTTGTTAACACACTTTAGTTTTGGCAAGTCGGTTAGAACATCTACTTTGTTCATGACACAAGTCATTCTCTCCAATAATTGTTTACAGATTATTTCACTTACAAATCACTGTATTACAATTCCAGTGGGTCAGAAGTTTACATACACTAAGTTGACTGTGCATTTTTAAAACAGCTTGGAAAATTCCAGAAAATGATGTCATGGCTTTAGAAGCTTCTGATAGGCTAATTGACATCAATTGAGTCAATTGGAGGTGTACCTGTGGATGTATTTCAAGGCCTACCTTCAAACTCAGTGCCTCTTTGCGTGACATCATTGGGAAATCAGCCAAGACCTCAGAAAAAATTGTAGACCTCCAAGTCTGGTTCCTCCTTGGGAGCAACGTCCAAATGCTTGAAGGTAGCATGTTCATCTGTACAAACAATAGTACGCATGTATAAACACCATGGGACCACGCAGCTGTCATACCACTCAGGAAGTAGACACGTTCTGTCTCCTAGAGATGAATGTACTTTGGTGCGAAAAGTGCAAATCAATCCCAGAACAACAGCAAAGGACCTTGTGAAGATGCTGGAGGAAACCAGTACAAAAGTATCTATATCCACAGTAAAATGAGTCCTATATCAACATAACCTGAAAGGCCACTCAGCAAGGAAGAGGCAACTGCTCAAAAACCGCCATAAAAAAGCTAGACTATGGTTTGCAACTGCACATGGGAACAAAGATTGTACTTTTTGGAGAAATGTCCTCTGGTCTGATGAAGCAAAAATAGAACTGTTTGGCCATAATGACCATCGTTATGTTTTTGTAGGAAAAAGGGAGAGGCTTGCAAGCAGAAGAACACCATCCCCAACTGTGAAGCAAGGGGGTAGCAGCATCATGTTGTGGGGGTGCTTTGCTGCAGGAGGGACTGGTGCACTTCACAAAATAGATGGTATCATGAGGATGGAACATCGACATTACCTGAAGGCCTCTCAGCAAGGAAGAGGCCACTGCTCCAAAACCGCCATATAAAAGCAAGACTACGGTTTGCAACTGCACATGGGGACAAAGATCGTACTTTTTGGAGAAATTTCCTCTGGTCTGATGAAACAAAAATAATAGAACTGTTGACCATTATATTTGGAGGGAAAACGGGGAGGCTTGCAAACCAAAGAACACCATCCCAACTGTTAAGCACGGGGAGTGGCAGCATCATGTTGTGGCGGTGCTTTGCTGCAGGAGGGACTGGTGCACTTTACAAAATAGATGGCATCATGATGTAGGAAAATTATGTGGATATATTGAAGCAACATCTCAAGACATCAGACAGGAAGTTAAGCTTGGTCGCAAATGGGTCTTCCAAATGGACCATGACCTCAAGCATACTTACAAAGTTGTGGCAAAATGGCTTAAGGACAACAAAGTCAAGGTATTAGATTGGCCATCACAAAGCCCTGACCTCAATCGTATAGAACATTTCAGGGCAGAACTGAAAAAGCATGTTTGAGCAAGGAGGCCTACAAACCTGACTCAGTTACCCCAACTCTGTCAGGAGGAATGGGCCAAAATTCACCCAACTTATTGTGGGAAGCTACCCAAAACACTTGACCCAAGTTCAGCAATTTATAGGCAATGCTACCAAATACTAATTGAGTGTATGTAAACTTCTGACCTACTGGGAATGTGATTTAAATAAAAGCTGAAATAAATCGTTCTCACTACTATTATTCTGACATTTCACATTCTTAAAATAAAGTGGTGATCCTAACTGACCTACGACAGGGAATTGTTACTAGGATTAAATGTCAGGAATTGTGACAAACTGAGTTTTTAAATGTATTTGGCAAAGGGGTCTGTGAACTTCCGACTTCAACTGTATATACACTCAGGTTTGTGTGCTCTACTCAACTCAAACTCAACTCAGACAGAGGCAAACCAGGCCTACAAATGAATGAGAGAATTATAAAATCGCTCTTTAATATCTTTCATTTGATCTTTCACTTCTGCTTTCATTGCCTTTTTTGGTAACATCGCAGTAAAAATGCTCTCCACCGACTACTACTATATATACACACAGTGCAGTGTGTAACCTGATAGTAAAATGTCAAGCAATGTTTATAGCCTCATTGTAATGACACGACCTGTATGTATTTGTGTGTTTTAGGTGTGAACCAATCAGAACTCCGGCAGAGAGAGAGAAAAGCCAAGGACTCTGAGGGTGTTTCTCAAAATGCATACTTCCATATTCCACGCAAATAGGCGCAAGGGAGGGTTGAAGTATGAGTCCAAATCAAAGTATGCGAAACAGCACCGAAGGCACTTCTTGAATGCACACTCCGTTTTGTACATATTTTGAAGTATGCATTGATGCTAGCTTCAATGGAAAGTATTAAGGAAATATGACGCAACAACGTTAGAAATGATGGAGAATTTCCTGAAATCATTGGTGGCCATTATTTTAGCTGAAGCAGAGTAAATACACTCCGACATGTTGCCTATTCACATCTCAAATGTTTCCTGACTACAATACGTTATCATTATATGTTAATAAATACATGCTGTGTTAATTTTGGCATGTTTAACTGCCTACGGACCGTAGATAACAAGCACATAAGTCAATAGGGTTAACTGGCTAGCTACCACTGTTAGCCAGCCAGATAGGTACGAATAATTTACATATTGCAAAATATTAGTTTTAGGTCATTTTTGCCTGTTAATAAAGTATCTGGTTAGCGACATTTACGATTCTCATATCTAGCTGATAATTATGAAGTAAAATGTTGCTTTGTGAATATCTTGTTTTGTCTTGTTGCCATTGTGGCTGGAAGAAGGTTCAGTGATGGGGGAGGTAAAGCGTGAGGTAATACAGTAGGGGGAGTGCGAGGGCTTCTCAGATGTGATGTTTTATGCATTCTCCACACTCTCGTCCTCAGAACGTACTCAATGAGAGTGAGAGTGTGGAGCACAGTAGTATGCATATTGAGAAACACCCTGAGACTCATTCTGCGTTCATATCCAAGTGGGAAGGAGGTTTCTACCACATACGACTGGGAAAAATCCACTTGAATGCCCCTCCAACTGGTAATTACTAGTGGGAATCTTGTCTATCACCCCTGCGCTCCAGCCACATAATTTTCAGCAGATAAATGCAACAACAAGGCAATATATATTAATATGGTTTGTGAACACTCATTTGTTTACAAGCATAATAGCTGTACTTTTAATTTATGGTTGAGGCAGCTGGTTTGCTATAAAAAATAGAGTTGCACACTCTATGAACTCCCTGTAATTTATTGGGTAAACCAACGTTTTGGCATCCCTGTGCCGCCTTGACCTGGTTCAAGCACATTACCCTTTATGTGGACAAACGGTGCACCCAATGACAACAGTGATGGGTGTGTCAGGGTTATTAGGTTGATTAGAATGAATTGAGTGACACTGTTAAGACCATAGTTTACAGCATGAATATATTAGGCTATTATCATATGGCAACATAATTAGATATTGTACATAATATTAGCATCAACATACATTGTTTAAATTAATTTCACAGTAACAGTCAGAAGTTTGGACACACTCGTTCCAGGTTAGTTTAAAAACATATATATATTTGTTCTACATTGTAGAATAATAGAGACATCAAAACTATGAAATAACACATGGAATCATGTAGTAACCAAGAAAAGTGTTAAACAAATCCAAATATATTTGAGATTCTTCAAAGTAGCAACGTTTTGCCTTGATGACAGCTTTGCAAACTCTTGGCATTCTCTCAAACAGTTTCCTGAGGTAGTCACCTGGAATGCATTTCAATTAATTAACAGGTGTGCCTTGTTAAAAGTTAATGCATTTGAGCCAATTAGTTGGGTTATGACAAGGTACAGTAGGGTTGGTATACAGAAGATAGCCCTATTTGGAAAAAAACAAAAAGTCCATATGGCAAGAACAGCTCAAATAAGCAAAGAGAAACGACAGTCCATCATTACTTTAAGACATGAAGGTCAGACAATACGGAAAATTTCAAGAACTTTGAAAGTTTCTTCAAGTGCAGTCGCAATGTGTATTTTCCACCGTGAAGCATGGAGGAGGTGGAGGTGTGATAGTGCTTTGCTGGTGACACTGTCTGTGATTTATTCAGAATTCAAGGCACACATAACCAGCATGGCTACCACAGCATTCTGCAGTGATAACGCCATCCTATCTGGTTTGCACTTCGTGGGACTATCATTTGTTTTTCAGCAGGACAATGAATAACTCCAGGATATGTAAGGGCTATTTGACCAAGAAGGAGAGTGATGGCGTGCTGCATCAGATGACCTGGCCTCCACAATCACCTGACCTCAACCAAATTGAGATGGTTTGGGATGAGTTGGACTGCAGAGTGAAGGAAAAGCAGCCAACAAGTGCTCAGCATATATGGGAACTCCTTCAAGACTGTTGGAAAAGCATTCCAGGTGAAGCTGGTTGAAAGAATGCCAAAAGTGTGCAAAGCTGTCATCAAGGCAATGGGTGGCTACTTTGAGGAATCTAAAATAGCATATATTTAGCATGTATAACACTCTTTGGTTACTACATGATTCCATGTGTTATTTCATAGTTTGTCTTCACTATTATTCAACAATGTAGAAAATAGTCAAAATTTAGAAAAACCCTTGAATGAGTAGGTGTGTCCAAGTTCTTGACTGGTACTGTATACATTTAATTGTTTCCAATTTAATAAAATGTTTGTTACATGTAATCTTTTGGTTCAACCATAATGCATAATTAAGCATCATCAACAAGGTGAACATATTGGGTGTACACTGATAAGCTGTAGAAAGAATATATTCATTAATAAGACGTTAAGAGTTCAAAGCATGTGAGTGCATCCAACTGGTAATTAACACTTTCATACTTGGTTATGAACGCAGCATAACTACATCTACAGTCACGTGACTAGCTCCACTTCCATGTTCTGACCGGCAGGACCCCTGTGGTTTAGCTCTCTGACCAGACTATAAGCCACCCAGGGCCTCAGTGGGCTTTGTCTGGGACCTCACAAGGACAGTATACCGGACGCTGACACTCTGAAAAGCCTGGTTACTGATGAACCTAAGATGATGTTTTTATTAGCAGTGTGATGCAATCAGATGACAGACGGATAAAAGGATGGATCTCTCTGTGACGGAGCCTGTGTGAACTCACCAACCTATCCCAGGACACTCCGCTGGCCTATCTTAAAAACATGCCCTCGTGTGTGTGTGTGAGAGTGACATCGCTCATGTTATGTTTCACATTTTTTATTTTTGCAAAACTTCACCGAATGGTAGGTTTTGGATGTTGTATATGTTCACAAGCTGTTTAAATGTGAATCTGTTTTTAGGTAAACGTACTGTAGTGGTGTGTGTGTGTGTGTGTGTGTGTGTGTGTGTGTGTGTGTGTGTGTGTGTGTGTGTGTGTGTGTGTGTGTGTGTGTGTGTGTGTGTGTGTGTGTGTGTGCGTGTGCGTGCAAGTAGAAACAACATGTTGACTCACCCTACTTGTAGACTAGATGAACCCCAATGTCATCCTCTCTTTCATGTTGGCAAAACGTGTGTGTCACTTGAAACAATGAAACCATCAACACAGTTCTACTGCTTCTGTCAGAGAACATTCATTAAATGCCATAGAAGTTAATTGTTGAACGGATTAAGAGCGTTTGATAAAATAATAAATACGGGCATTCTTTTTTTTCTCTTGAAAACACAGGCAGATAGTTTGTTTCTGGAGTGTACTTAGTGCGCAACTGTGTGTAAGAATGTTTTTTTTAATGAAGAACCAAACGGTTCCTATTTTTCTTTACATTGAATTTATACCATGGGATGCTGCATCTTCCAATGCCCATTATCACAGTTAAAGTTATATGTCAGATGTTAGGAATGCAATAATAATGCAGCATCCTAACTTTAAACATCTTGTATCCAGAATTTATTTTGCACAAATCTCCTAGTGACGTCAATGCGTCATTTTGGATTTCTGAATACCAAATGAACTTATGATTGTGTTCAGCATGCGGTCAGTTACTTCATAAGTATGTTTAACTTTACCATGGAGTCAGTTTCTTCATAAGTATGTTTAACTTTACCATGGAGTCAGTTTCTTCATAAGTATGTTTAACTTTACCATGGAGTCAGTTTCTTCATAAGTATGTTTAACTTTACCATGGAGTCAGTTTCTTCATAAGTATGTTTAACTTTACCATGGAGTCAGTTTCTTCATAAGTATGTTTAACTTGATTTCTCCTTTGTTACCTCCTCTATTACATTGTGATTTTTTTCACTGTATGCCAGCCTTGCTCTTCTGTCAATTAACGCACAAGCTTTCCTGAGACATGTAAGTATCAGCTGTAGTTAGTGTTGTTTTATTGGTCTATTAGAGAGAATATGTAATCAGAGATTTGAGCTGCATCCCAATACATTCCGTGTCATTTTAATGATGTGGAGAGTTTTTCATTTTGAGGTAAAGACATGAAAATAAACAGTTGTACCATTCTGATTTATTCTGACCTTGTGCTGTTTGAAATTGTATCTGCTGCTTACCGATATTGTGAGGGTGTGTGCGCTTTCGAGAAATACACTTATACATTGTTTTTGTGAACTTTTATTACCAGTTCCTTCTTATCTCACCCTAACTTGTAAGCTTACTAACAAATCACATTAATCACAACAAGGACAATTCGAAAGACTTTGCCATGATTGTTTTCTCAGTGTAGGATTTTTGTTTAGTCTAATCCAGTTTGACAATATGTACATGTATAAACATACTGTACTCTAATATATGAATTGTAATGATTCAAGTCCACGTTGAACATTTGATTTAAAAATGGCTTCTATCAAACTGTTATGGAAGCATCTGTGCCATGGCCCAACATTACTGTAAGGACGGGAGAAAACAACAGATAAGCAGTGGAGGGATAAACAGCAGGTGTTTGACACGGAATCGTTTTTTTCCATTACACTTGCCTTCCACAGAAAAGAGCAATCTCTTCCAGGAAGCTGTGAAGTGGTCTCATTGACTAAAACCTGTCCGCGCTACTCTATTTCCCTCTTTTCTCCCTTTCCTCTGCTCCCGTGCCCCTTTCCCTCCACCTGCCCTGTCCCTAACCCTCCATCCATCACCTTTATCTTGTCTTTTTTTGTTATCAATTTATTAATCAAAGCCGGATTAAAACTCTGGACAGAGACAAAGCTGGAAGGAGCGAGGGATGGGATGAAAAGCGGGGTAAATCCATTATTCACAGACTTCCTGTTGTGAAGGAGGGATTACTTGGGTACAATGGTGTGGTGGACAAAGCAACACACACAACACCTGGCCCCCTTTCGCTCTGCTCTCCACAGATGAATGGGTGAGAGAGAGGTCAGGCAGAAGGGTCAACACTGCTACACTAACAGCAATTAAGAGAGACATGCTGTTTTAGTTTCTGATCACAGAAAGTGTGTTCTGTTTCTGGGTTTCAGTTTTACTGATTTTGATACACTGGAGGATGAAGAAGGCGTCCTTTGGAGTGCTGCCCATTTAATTTTCTATGTAGCTGTTGATTAGTAAAGGACTTCAGTCCCAATGGGCACTCTCTTATGTGGATGATTTCAAGGTTGTCAATGATCACCATGTGCTTGAGTCCAATACATCTTACATCTCTTCCTTTGATGTGGAATACATGCAGACTCCACAGAAACCTGACTTCCAGATGATTTTATATATATATATATATATATATATGGGGAGCCAAGAATTACTCCTCTGAAATATCTGCACTGTTTCATGTTGGAGACAAATGCTGACGAATGTTCACCTTTACTCTAACTATCCATTCATCAAAGATTTTCTGCTGTAGTGGGGGGGGGAGCACTACCTGGTCCAGAATCAACCCTTGAAATCAAATACAATTTTATTTGTCACATGCTTTGTTAACTAACAGTGAAATGCTTACTTACGGGCCCTTCCCAACATTGCAGAGAAGAAAAAGGGAAATAATAACGAGGAATAAATACACAATGAGTAACGATAACTTGGCTATATACACTGGGTACCAGTACCGAGGCGATGTGCAGAGGTACGAAGTAATTGAGGTAGATATGTACATACACTATAGGTAGGGATAAACTGACTAGGCAACAGCAGATGATAACTATGTTATCAAAAGTCAAAAGGGTCAATCCTGGATTCTCCTAGAATTGGCCTCTGGGAGCTGCACAGCTAATGCCTACATTATTAATACAGTCTCCCCAAATGATTATGATTTTAGGACTCTATTCAACCTGTATCGCTGAAGTGTTACAGATTGGGCAATATACATTTTTTAATAATTTCAGATTGAGCTGACATATGCTGAGTTTCAGGGTTGGGTAGGTTACTTTCTAAATGTAATCCATTACAGTTACTAGTTACCTGTCCAAAATTGTAATTAGTCATGTAGCTTTTGGATTACCCAAACTCAGTAATGTAATATGATTACTTTGTTATTTTGGATTACTTTCCCCTTAAGTGGCATTAGAAGACAAAAAGGATCCATCAAAAGCGTTTGGTGTGTTATCACAGTGGTCTCTGTCTTGTGGACTCACTCAGGTGGAACAAATTTAAACTTGCGCCTTTTTTCAATGATGAATTGAATTCCATTGAGAAAACACAAAAAGGTGACCATGTATTTTTTGCATATTTTCTGTAATTCAAAGTAATCCAATAAGTAATATCTAGTTTTTCAAAAGTATCTAAACTGATTTCATTATTTCGTAACTGGAAGTTCACACACATAACTGGAAGTTAGGGGAGGGGGTCAAATGGTGATATAGAGGTGCTTCTGAGAAATGTCTCCGCCGGAAACATGCAGTAGTGCTTGCAGGCCAGTCTATTCTCTCACTCTGTCTTGCTCTCTCCGTTTCAACCACAATCCCCCCCCCACCCCCCCTACCCACACCTCTTTTTCAGGACCTTGAGTATGTCTCCTGTTATAAATGGCACTCCTTGCTTTAGGGCTGTTGCTGGGGGGAAATTAGGGATGTTTGTGCAGCTTATCCATTTCCTGAACGGGAGGGACAGTTTGCTCAAACTGCTATATTTCTCAGAAGTTAGTTCCACAGGCCAAGACTCAGGCCTGCAGAGTCAGGAGGATGCCTCAGAGTGTTGTACAGTCATGCTGACCAGGACTCATTGCGATAAGAGGGGTCACGCTTTATTTCTTCCCCCTTTTACACACACTAACACACTGAGTGGATCTCTGTTTTACACTGCTCTATAGAGAACACAACTCATTTCAGTTGAATGCATTCAGTTGTACAATTGACTAGGTATTACATTGTCCCCCAGCACTGCTTGTGGAGCTGAGGCTGTGTTACCCAGAAACTCTTTCCCCTTCTCTGAACTTCTCCTGACTTTGAGCCTACTACGTGGACAAGCCCAGAAGTGGGGGGTTCACTAACATGTGGTCCCAGTCTGTATCAAGCACAACAAACACACAATCAGTCATGTCATCACACCCTTTAAAACAGATGTGATCGGTGCTATAGATCACCTTGATCAACACATTTTTGGGTTGTACATGTGAGTTACATCAACCTTAATCAACCACAGAGCTAATTAGTGGCATTTGGCCCAGAGACCTCAGATACAAACCAACTAGAGCAGAGGAGATATTGTAGAGATCATCAACTTGATTCAGCCGCAGGCCGATTTTCTTGAGCGGATGGTCTGGGGGACGGAACATAATTTTAAAAAGTCAAATTGACCACAGAAGCCCAAACTGATATTTGACTAAAACATTCATTTCAAAATTTGCTTACATTTGTATACAATCACATCTTTATGGGAATACTTGGGGACAGATTTCTAAAATGATTATTATTATAAATAATTTGAAACTGATTTCCTGGTGTTTTTACAGTCTTTTATGTCCAACAATAAAATTGTAATATTAAAAAAAAAGTATGTATATTTTGCTCTGAAAATTTTGGGGGGGGGGCAAATATAACCACCCACTGGCCACCAGTTGGGGAACCCTTCTGTATCTTTTAGGATATATTACCACAACTGTGTGTGTGTGCGAGAGAGGACAGTCAGGTTCATTGTGGCCTTGTCCCGATGGGGTCTCTCCCTCGCCCCTTTCCTCCCTCTCTAAGCATTCTGCTGCATGTTGCATTTTCATTGTCTCTCTGCATATTTCTATTTGCAGTATTCCAGAAATCAAGCATTGTTTGGCCTGGCCATACGCTGGGCTGTTTTTGTGTGTGGGTTTCGGATGGTGATTGTCTATTGGGCTGGACAGGGACCTGGGAGGGATGCATTGTGCCCACCCTCCTGTCACCTACCTCTATGTGGCCACTGATGCCCACAGGAAACGAGAGATTTACCATCCTGTAGCCGAGGAAGCCTTTAGAGCATGACAGGCATGCAGTTATACTGAGGACACCGACAGAGGGAAGTGTCGTGTCTTTGGCTTCATTAAAGGTGAAGACTTATTTTACCAAATCAATTCTCTGTAATTATTATTACGTGATTAAACTAATCATATAAAATGTAATTAACTAGGAAGTCGGGGCACCACGGAAAATCTTCAGATTACAAAGTTAGAATTTTTATGAATATAACTTCAGATATTTTAATATCTGATCAATTAGTCTTCTATTAATGAATTATTCTTTACCTCACGTCAGTCTCATCTGAACATCGTCAATTGTTGGTTATCTGCACAAACCCAGCCTGTCCTATAAATCATCCGTACACCAATTGACTTAATCAGTTATTTACTAACTAAACAATCACAGAAATGCATAAACAAACAAACAAACAGTAGATATTGGTTACTAACAATGATAGGGAAGATCCCCTAGTGGTCTAAACCGATATGACGGCTTTGGTGGACAAAGGGAAGGGGGTGTGGACTGAGAAAGAAGCGGGAAAGACAAAATGGCTTTACTACACAGTGGATAATTATATTCATTGAAATGCTAATCCTTTGCACATGAACGCTCACTCAATCGGGAATAATTGCAATCAATATATTTACGCCCATATATTGTCTTTTCTGTTGGAATTGTCGGTCCGTCTGCTGGAGAGTCAGTTCGAGTCTCTCTCTTTCTGTTTCCCTGAAGATCAAAGTGGTTAGAATGGATACTTCAGAGTACTTTTCAGAAATGTTCTCATAAAATAGGTGTTTCGGCGGTTGTCTGTATTCTAGTCCTCGGTTTACGTCATTTCTAGCTGCAGACTAGTACTTCGTATCTAAGATTTGCTCATATTCTGTAGGGATTGATAGTCTCAGAGTTTAACCATTTCCAGCCGTGTAGCCAATGCTCCACGTGGTATAGTTTTGGTACTCAACTATTCGCAATCACAGCACCCGCTGTAGGTTTACTTAGTCTTGGTACTGAAATCTGTGCCACCTCAGCTTACACTGAGGTATGCGTGGTCTGAAGAGGATTACCTCAGGAGGGGTTTTAATTCGTAACAATAGAAAAGGCGGTTCTATGACGCCAGATCATGTCTGTACTCATGGGGGCGTGGTCGCTGACTAGTTAAACTTTACAGGGAATATAATTCTCTCAAAATTAAAGGTTAACATCACGTTACATAATTGAACAAATATTTATCTTTACTCATTAATTTTATAAAAGAATTAGATGCAAACCCCATAATTGAGAATTGTACAGATTGAGATATAGTTGTGTGTTTCCTGTCCTTCGTGAGGTCACAAAATGAAACACACTCAACATAACTGTCCCTTAAGTGTCCATGGACCTTTTCTATACTCTCAAAAGGTGGACATATTGTTTAAAACTCCCATTTTGGGGATTTAGGAGCCAAGTGAAATTCCTTGTTCACTGTGGTCTCTCTCGCTGCATGAAAAGGGGGAGAGCCTCCACCAGGAATTTACGACCCGAGATAACAGAACCTGGGTGTAGGAGAGAGTGAGAAGCCACGATCTACACCCAGAAAGGGCCACGTCTGACAGAAGTGTGCTTTGGAATTTAGTGACAGTAGAGGCTATTTAAAGATTTTACAGATTTAAAATCAGTCCCCCACTTGGCTTTAATGGCTAAGTCTATTCGGTACTGCTCAGATCGCACGGCCGGGATGTCACAGTGCCATCAGCATATGGAGTCTGAATAACATTTTGCATAGAGCTTTCAATACAAGTAACAAAGCGCATCACATTGTAAAATAAAGAAGCAAAGACAGGTGGGAGAAAATTATTAATTAAGATTGTACATTAAAATAATCTTTATAAAAAAAAAAAAAGTTAAAAAGTGTCCAGCAGGGAATTAAAAAGAGGCACTGAATCTGCAAAAGTCTAGGAGCCCGAATGCCAGATTCCCAGTCTCCTTTCGTTTTCAACCTAGACTTGAATGACTTACGGGAGACGGTTATGCGATCAATTCAATAAAGTCAGAGGAAGAGTTTAAATTATACAGAAAGACAGTGCGAGTGCCTTGGGTTAACGGCAATGACTGCGCATTGACGGAGGTGGAAAAAGTGGTTAAGAGATTGTGCGGGGGACACAGCTGCATCACTTAAGTTACACCATGAGTAATTCCCAGCAGATAAGTCACCTTTTTATTAATGGCAGCAGGGTGTGATTCAGTATCTACGCTTGAGGTTCAGCATTACATATGGATGGATAGTTTTTACCCAGTTCTTTAACCAAAAAAAAAAAAAAAAAAAAGTAGTGTGTGATTGATCAGGTTCACACTTCAAGGTATGAAAGCACTAGAGTACCAAAATCTCACCAGAATCCAGATTGTTGGCTGACTTGCTCTCGGAGAGAATAGTGAAGTGAATACTGATGGATAGTTAGCCATTGGACCCTAGGTAGGCCCTGATGCTTCCAAGTGGTCCAATGCAGCATGTTGGGAAAACAATGTCCCGCCCATTAGAAAACCCATTACATGGAACAGACCGAATCAAAATGAGTTGGGTCTTATTCCTATGCCTGTAATTGCTGAACTGAGTGTTCGTAACCATTTCCTTATGATGAGAAAAACAGAGGCTCAAGGTTATTGACCTATTGACCTAAGTTGCTTTAGTCTAATAATAATAAAAAAAAGTTGAAAGACAGATTTACTACACATTAAGTCGAGGAACAAATTAGCTTAACTATTGTACTAGTGCTCACTAAGGTAAAAAAAAAGAACATGCACACAATGTACCCACTGACACACCTCAAGGTGCAACCAAACATTTTAAAACCTAAACAAAACACATTTAAAAATGGTAAGAATTAACAGAATAGCAACACCATTACTCTCGTTTGGGATTCAATACTTTATTTGTTGTTTTTCCCTCTTCAAACACATTTTCCTGATGTCCATTTCTATCCAAAAGGAAAACTAAAAGGTACAAGTGCTGAAATTAAATAGTATAATGATATCATCAACGTCGTAATCAGAAAGCTGACAGCTCTTTGCCATTAAACCATTTCAAAAAATAAAATGTGCAAGAATTTCATATCTTTAACTCACATCCACACAGTCATCCTCGTACACACACACAAAACATCTGCTGTAAAATTCCACAACTCTTAATGCAAAAATAGCAAAGAGCTTCAAAAAGGGATCGTCACTTTCCAAAAAGATAAGACTTGCTCTTTGAAAAATCACACCCAACCCCCCCCCCCGAAATCCAGGAGACCATAATGCAAAATCACATGGAATTACAGCAGACAAGAGGGGCAAAAAAAAAAAAAAGGACAAACATCACTTGCACCATCCATGAAACATACGACCCCAAATATGGGCAGCGATATATCATATAGCCAAGCCTGGTCACACCCATTCTTATCTAGGGGAGCATACATAACACTCATCTCTGTTTACAATTGATAAATAGGCACACATTCCCAGTTAGGATAAAGACAGAGACCACAATAACCATAACACATTCAGGCAGGGTAAGGGACACAGACACAGAATTTACACAAATTCAATATCAGTGGGTCTACAACCCTGGTTCTGGAGAGCTACTGAGCTGCTGGTTCTGGCTCAAAGCTCAATTGAGTCATCACTTTGCATGGTGGTAAACATTTGTGGGAATGACTGACAGCTCCTCTCCACCTGAATAATTCACCTGAATTATGAAGTAATGCTGTGGGGAAAAAGTGACTCATCAGAACCAAGGTTAAGACCATCGGCTCCAAACGCAACAAGCTTTCACAAATTAAAAATGGTCTCAGCGCAGAGACAGATGAGAAGTCTTCTCTAATATACACCAGAGAGGGAGACAAATACCAAGTATAGGAATCTGGTGGCAAAGATGGGAGCACAATTCAAAAACGTTCCAAGGTTCAAAAAGTTCACACCCCAGCCTTCAAAAGTCTGAAACAGCCCTTCAACACATTTAACCTCCCTGAGAACCAGCTCACCTCCAACATACAGTCTCCTCCATAACTCTCCGCTAGCTGGGTATGGAGTAAGACAAGGCCTCTAAAGTGCTTCCATTGAGTGGGGTGTACAAGTCATTTGACGCCAGACAGTTATTATGTATGGCTTGTCATTGCACTAGCTGCAGGTGTTGCTTTGGTTTTGATAGATTGAAGGGGAGGGAGGTGGGGGCAAAAAAAAGAAATGCAGACAGAGCATGACAAATAATTACTGGAATGACTAGACAGCCAAGTTTCAAAGTATGGTTTGGGGTTGGGCTTAAGAAGAAAAACACTTCACATGACACCAAAAAAAAAAAAAGTCTACATACATAATTCAATGGCAGTGTCTCAACCCAAACAAAAAATAGAATTCAACCAAACGCAAATGACAATTTCATGGTAACTAGTAGCAACTATTCTTAACTAATTCTCTCTTCTCCCACCCACAAAAAAAAAAATGATCCCACCAAATGTAAAGGCACTTAAGTGCTTAGTTGCTGGTTCAGACTTTGGTCCACACCGAATGTGCCCACATGGTGGCTAAGCTAAAGCTAAGCCAGGTTAAAATTGTCCCATTGCCACCCACTAAATAAATTGCTGTTCTGTGACCCAGCACACAAGATGGTGAAATTTTTTAAAAAAAATATTACGTAGATAATGTTATGAATATGAACACCGGTTCAAAAATTGCATTCATTTGTTATTTAAAAAAATATGTAAAAAAAAAAAAAAAAAAATCAAAAAAAGGACATTGGTTACTGTTGTTGCACACAGAACTATTCATAAGTTCAGTGTTTGTCCTTGCATAGGCTCAAGCAACACTGGTCCAGATGAACCCCGAAACTATTAAATGTGTTTTAACCACGTACAGTCGTTCTCAGTTAATGTAAGACGTACAGCCTACAAGGGCCATCATTGCTACTTGCCAAACTAAAGACAGCACATTTGCTAGCCAACATAGCTCTCAAAACATTCAAGGTTCCAACAGCTACATAAAGCAATTTAAACACCTTGAAACGGTTTCTTATCTCGTATTATTTTGTGATTCCTCAGGTCCGTACATTGGTTTCTGCAAGCATGGACAACAAAGTGTTACTACTAACATGGCAACCTCCGTTGCTAGGGGAAATGAACCATAATGACCTGATTGAAATTGTAACATTGATTTATAATATTTAATGAATGTGTTCATATAATTGTCTACATAATGATGTTGAAACTTTGCAGTTTTGTTTCCTGGGTCACATAATACCTTTTCTGAAGCCTTTATTAGTGGGTGGCCCTTGGACTAAAAGCAGTGTCCACGTTTAGTTTGGGCTGCTGAGCCAGCTCAACGTGCCCCGACCCATGGGTGTGACCCGCTCCAGAGACCATGCCGACCCCCCCCCCCCAGGCCTGTGAACGGGGCAGATAACCACATCCTAGCTCTTATCTGGATGTGCATGTTAGTTTGCACAAGTTGATAGAGCAGCAGCTGGCACCTAGGGAGTGTAAGCAGAGTAGAGGGACAGGGAGCAGGCTGCTGGCACTTACACAAGGAGTTCAAGAGCAATTTAGCATTTCTGTGTTGGAGAGCCAACCCGGGGGGGGGGGGGGGGGGGGGGCAGGAGGGCAAACGGTTGAGTCACTGCTGCTCATCCATCAGTGAAAGCCGTGTTGCCTTCAAGGTCCAAAAATAAGTCCCTGGGTTTGGTTGGACAGAAATACTTAAAGGTGAACAGTTGGCTCACTAGACTGGAAATTAAAATGGTCAGGTCAGTAGAAAAGGAGATGATGGGGGTGCAATTTCTAAATGGGTTTTAAAGTTTAATTAGGGTGGGAGGGGGTACTCGGATGCCTGTCATTGAGCAGAGTACAACTTCTGCCATGTAAATCAAGACGCGTGAGGTCCAAAATGGGAACGGAATTCCAGACACTTACATTTCGTTGAATGTGCCAGGCAGGCAGCAGTGCTCCCCTATCCTCCCATGACCAGAAAAGGGTTCACACCTGCCCCCTGCAAACCCTTAGGGGGTGGTGGAGAGGGAAGTGAGTCAGCCCCCACGCATAAGGTTGCCGTCACACACTGGCACAACCTCGCCATTCTCTACCTTACACTCCCTCCCCACTTTAATTATTGGCTGCCGTTACAGCGATTGGCTGGCCTGCACCAGACTGGGATCCCATTTCAGGCCACTGCCTGCAAAGGAAGGCCTGCAAGGGGTTCCAGGGCCCCGCCAAGTGGGGCTCCTTTTAAGGGAAAGGACAGTCTCTCCCTGACTTTCAGACTAGACTCCAGAAAGAGGGAGGTGAAGGCCCTGTCCTGTTCTCCGAATGAGCTTACAGTACAGACCCCACCACATGGACCGTAAACTCTGAAATCTGAGTGGTCACTGCTGCACCAATGTTTTGGAAGAGGTTTAAAAGAAAAGAATAGCAACTCCCCACAACATACATTAGCCACGATCGGTGAGCAAAAAGGCCAAGAATTACACTGTATGGTGTGCTTCTCAAGACTCGTTCATGGCTTCCTTTGCTAGGCTCCTTTCAAGCATTACCACAAACAGGTGAAAGGTTTGGATAGGCAGTCTACATTTCTACTTGACCTGTTGCATGGAGGAGAGGATACTAGGGAGAGGAAGCCTCTTAACACTATTGAGATGCACCCTATATAGTATGAACTATTGTCTATACATAGTATTGGCTGAACAGATTTAGGAAGGAGGCTAGTCACAGCAGAAAATAAAATACACATTTCTCTCTACAAAGTCTACACAGCACAGGCACTCTGGCAGCACTGTGCTAGTGATATTGGGTCAGATTACCTTTCCTTTTTTATACCTTTGCTTTAAAAACAAAATGAGCCACTCCTCTGCCTCCCGTTTAGATTGGATGCCTTCTAAATGAGATGGGGACAGTCATCTCACTAGTAGAAAATTCCTCAAAACACTGATGAGAAAACCCATACTGCTCATCAGTGAACTAAACATTGATGTCATCTCAGGATTACCTTTTACACTTTGTGCTTCACATCTCTTTAGTTAACCATTATTTTTTTTATACTTTTTTTCTTTTTTCTTTCTTCAATACACACAGGAGCAAAACCCAAATAAACTTCTAAATATTTGTTTCCCTTTCTTTGAAGATGGACCAAATACACTTAACATGTGGGCACCAAGTAGAACTCATTCTTGAATCAGGAAGTTCATTTGAAGCCAATTTTCTCATTAGGGGAAACAAACAAACATTACAATCTGAGAAAAGGCAAAAAAATATAATCAAAATAACACTTAAAAAATATCACTTTTGATCCAATGATCGTGACACCTCTGTAGATAAGGAAGGAGAAGGGAGACCAATATAAAAACTAAACACTTGGCCATTTAAATATATCCTTTATGACTACAGAGCAAAATTTCTCATTTCTATTTTTTTGGCACATATGACTTTTTTCTCTTCTTTTTTCCCCCCTTTCTCAAAGCAGCAGTCTTCGTGTTATGTGGGTCTCTCAGTTACATGGCAGCCATGTTGGAATATTCTGGTTACACGAGGCAACGTAGTAGTTGCTGAAGTTGTGGTCTCGGACGTAGGGCGCCGGCTGGTAGTAGCAGGTGACACTGGATGCGTCTGGGATGGCGTTCTGCTCAGCCAGCACCCTGAAGGCTGTCAGCGAGATTAGGTTAAGGGTCTGCCGCCTCTCGTGGCCCATGAGGCACACCGTGCTCTCGTTGACCACGCGCCGCAGGATCATGAGGTAGTCATACTTGCTCTTCTCCTCACCCACAAAGTGACTCTGCAGGTAGGCTTCCAGCTTCCGTTGCTGCTCACCAATGTCGGGGAAGTCGATGAAGAAGCGGGAGCACATATAACGCTCCAGGCCCTTGAACTCCTCCTCCGAGGTGGGCCGGAAGTCTCTCACCAGTAGGTTGCAGTACTTGAGAAGGCCGCCGCCACGGATCTCCTCCGGCCGCTTGGTGGCAATCAGTTTGTTCATGAGGTGGTCCAGAGACGCACCAAAGTCCCCGTACACGCTCTCACCCACCACGGTGGGGTGGAAGTGGCTAGACATTGGGTTCTCCGGCGAGAAGTCGTAAAAAGAGAGCAGCGAGTCCAACACAATCTGGAATGAATCCACGCTGAACTCAAACTGCCGGCGGATAGAGTCCACAAACTTCAGCTCCACGTTGCGCCCGTTGTTGTTGGAGAGGGAGATGAGGCTCCAGCGGTCCTGCTCTGTATACACCTTGACCAGCTTCTGAACATAGACCTCCTTTAGGGTCATGGGGGTGATCTTCTCCTTGTTCACCCCCTCAGGGAGGAAGTCCAGCAGAGTGCCCAGCACCACATCTTTGACCAGCTGGAACCCTGACTCCAGGGGCAGGTCCACCCTGAAGATGATGTCCAGGTCCTTGTAGCTCCAGCCAATGTCCTGCACCAGCACATGGCTGGCTGTAGAGCCGTTCAGACGAACGTCTTTCACTTTAATTCCCCTTAGCTCAAGACGGGTGCGCACCATCTGAACAATGTCTTTCAGCCGCACCTCCAGGGTTGGGAAGTTCCCTCGGCCGTGGACCGGCACCACTGCTGTCAGGACCTCATTGAGACGGCCCACCTGGTCCCAGCTCAGCACACTGTGGGACACACTCTCACTAGTGGTAGTGCTCATTGTGGACTCTGCCTTGTTAGCCATCTTCTAATTGTCTTTAAATTAACTAGGACAGAACAAACAAAAAAAATTATATTAGTTTATCAGTACCAAAAACAACAGTCGTTTGACTCCACAGAACATGCATGGCATGTCTGTGAGGAGATGTCAAAACAGAATGCACTAGAATTCCAGCCTTTGATCACTAGCTACTATGATGCCTCCTGAACGTCTAGAACAGAGTGAGAATGTTTTCAATCGAGAACTAAGCAGCAGAGTAAAACAGAAAGGTGCCAGAGAGCAATCATTTGGAGGTCACAAACATCGTGCTCTAAATTATTTTATATTTTCCTAATCAAACAATATTTTTTTTAAATGTTAAGATTTTAACTAGCTACCTAACAACTTAACATTTCATTTCAAGGGGGAAGATTATTTTTAGGAATACATGTGCGAAATATTTAAATTTGGGGAAATAACACAGGCATGAATAAATCGGCCTAGCTAACTTTACAATAATTTGACTGACTGGCTAATTCCACATTTTACAGCACGCGCCCGTGAAACGGGTTGAATGTGGAAGCCGACAGAACAAGTTCGTGCAAGTACAGTAACTATTTCTAAAATGCACTTCACAAATTCGTTAGATGGCCACAGCAAACGACGCGAAAGGGTTACACAAGATAGAAAACTACAGCGTGTAAAATTGATTCCTAAACCAATTGTTGTTTTTTTAAACAGGTAAGAAGTGAACTGCTGGCGAGACTAGCTAAAGTTTACATCTCACAAACAGGCAAATCAAAACGTTTGGTAAATCGCATCAACTACCTAGATGAAAAGGGTTATAGTCAGAAGTACACACAGAATGAGCTGATATATGAAAATTATACATACGGTTATGAAGGTATCCTCTCGAGGCATTCAAATTACACAATTAGAAAATGTTAGCGGAGGAAACGTGCAGACACTTCCATAAATCCAGTCGTGAGTCTTACACTAAAATGTCAGTGCCTGTAAGTGCGCATCTACTAAAAGAAACGCCTTCTTTTTATATGCCGAAGAGCAACTGGCTGAACAGCCCTCCACGTCGCACTACACCATCCCCAGCCCAGCACTTTAAAACACGTTCCCTATTCACAAAAATCTAACGAGATTCAGATGAGTCAATTAAAATGTGAATACAAAATATTTACCTTTAATCGAACTCCTTAATAATTCTGTAGCATTGACAGACTTGGCATTTTCTAACAACTAGATAGCTAGTCTTTCTATTTCATTATATTAATGCGCTGAGCGAAGCCCTTGATTGGCTAGAGAGGTTTTTGTGTTGCCAGGTTACCAGAAGCGTCTGCTGCCTTCATTCGAATGCTGTCGTTGGATGATTTGGCTTCCCGGTTGACAAACAAATTTGACACATTTAACAGAGATGTGATACTTTTGCTGCAATCTAATCTCCTAAACACAACTCAGTTCTTCCTTTTTGAACTGTTATGTTTTACGGAAATGATTAGCAGGGCATGGATTTGCAATTAGTGAAAACTCTCAAACCTTGTTTCGTTGGTAATCTATTTGAAAATGTATAGCCCCTTACACTAAAATGGATTAAATAAATTGTTTTCCCCATCAATCTACACACAATACCCCATAATGACAAAGCGAAAACAGGTTTTTAGAAATACCTTATTTACATAAGTATTCAGAACCTTTGCTATGAGACTCGAAATTGAGCTCAGGTGCATCCTGTTTACGTTGATCATCCTTGAGATGTTTCTACAACTTGATTGGAGTCCACCTGGGGTAAATTCAATTGATTGGACATGATTTGGAAAGGCACAAACCTCTCTATATAAGATCCTATAATTGACTGTATGTCAGAGCAAAAAAATCAAGCCGTGAGGTCAAAGGAATTGTCCGTAGAGTTCCGAGACAGGATTGTGTCGTGCCACAGATCTGGGGAAGGGTACCAAAACATGTATGCAGCATTAAAGGTCCACAAGAACACAGTGGCCTCCATCATTCTTAAATGGAAGACTTTGGAACCACCAAGACTCTTCCTAGAGCTGGCCGCCCGGCCAAGCTGAGGAATTGGAGAGAAGGTCCTTGGTCAGGGAGGTGACCAAGAACCCAATGTTCACTTTGACAGAGCTCCAGAGTTCCTTTGTGGAGATGGGAGAACTTTCCCGAAGGACAACCATCTCTGCAGCACTCCAGCAATCAGGCCTTTATGGTAGAGTAGCCAGACAGAAGCCACTCCTCAGTAAAATGCACATGACAGCCCGCTTGGAGTTTGCCAAAAGGCACCTAAAGGACTCTCAGACCATGAGAAACAAGAGTCTCTGGTTTGATGAAACCAAGATTGAACTCTTTAGCCTGAATGCCAAGCGTCACGTCTGGAGGAAACCTAGCATCATCCCTACGGTGAACCATGGTGGTGGCAGCATCATGCTGTGGTGATGTTTTTCAGCGGCAGGGACTGGGAGACTAGTCAGGATTGAGGGAAAGATGAACGGAGCAAAGTACAGAGAAATCCTTGATGAAAACCTGCTCCAGAGCGTTTAGGACCTCAGACTGAGGCGAAGGTTCACCTTCCAAAGGGACAACGACCTTAAGCACAAAGCAAAGACAACACAGGAGTGTCTTCGAGACAAGTTTCTGAATGTCCTTGAGGGGCCCAGCCAGAGCCCGGACTTGAACCTGAGCGAACATCTTTGGAGACACCTGAAAATAGATGTGCAGAGATGCTCCCCATCCAACCTGACAGCGCTTGAGAGGATCTGCAGAGAATAATGAAAGAAACTCCCCAAATACAGGTGTGCCAAACTTGTTGCGTCATACCAAAGAAGACTGGAGGCTGTAATCGCTGCCAAAGGAGCTTCAACAAGTATTGAGTAAAGGGTCTGAATTCTTATGTCAATGTTATACTTCATTTAAAAAAAAATGTTTTTATACATTTGCAAACATTTCTACAAAAACAGTTTTTGCTCTGCCACTATGGGGTATAGTGTGTAGATCAGAAAAATAAGGAGAAAAAACAACAACAATCCACATTAGAATAAAGCTGTAACACAAAAAAATGTGGAAAGAGTCAAGGGGTCTAAATACTTTCCGAAAGCACTGTACTGACTTTTTCATAACTGGGACAAATAAAATAAAACATGTATTTTGAACACAGCATATATCAAAAAAATCAACAGCTGCATCCTTTAATTTTTCATGGAAGAGTTGGAATCCTGTGAAAAGGGCAGATTCAACTTTAAGCCACAAAGAACAGCCTGTTGTGTTTTGCAGGAAACGTGACCTCAAGCTGCAGCTGGATAGCTATTGGCCCTTCTAGGTCAATAGAAAGACCTCTGAGGAAAGCTGTATGTAGGAGCCTGCTTCAGGGTAGGTTCCAACTTAACATACTCCTCTCATGATGCACTTTCCATAGAATGTTTGGTTTTGATAATGTATGACAGGGGAGGGGAAATTCAAAGAAAGGAACCAAATAATAAACTTGGTTTTCAGTGTGTGTGTGTGTGTGTGTGTGTGTGTGTGTGTGTGTGTGTGGGTGAGATTGGGCTGCTGCAGGGGTTAACCTTCGGGGTGGGAAACGCAGTAGAACATTAGTCAATGGAGTAGAACAGTCCCCCTCATCTGGTGAATCAGCAGACTCACAGCCAACAGTCAGAAGGAGAACTGGTGGGCCATGAGATGTGAAACCAGGGGAATTCCCGTCTCTCTCTCTCTCTCTCTCTCACTCTCTATCTTCCTCTCTTTTCCTCTCTCTTACAAGGAGTTTCAGGGGGGACAGAGGGAATGAGCGAAAATATATATATAGAGAGAGAGAAGAGAGAGAGAGACAAATAGAGATAGAGGAAGAGAGAGAGAGAGAAGAGACAAATATTGAGTACATTTTGCCAAAGCATTAATGTTACAACTGAGAGAAACTTCCAAAGAAAGCGTATGAGGCGATTATGTGCTGAAGACGGCAGCCAAGGGCTCACAGCCACGCTGCATATTATACTCAAATCTGTTTGACAGTAGGAGTGACTCACGACAGAACAGAACAGAGCTATTACACACAGTCAAACGTGGCACATGAGCTGTACAAAAACATTTAAGGGAAAGACTCAACTGAGAAAATACAAAAATAGATGTACACTATCATTACACGTCTATGGTATGACTACAGTACATTTCAACAATGCTTGGGTTGCACACCCACTGACGCATTTATCTCTTTGTTACTGGAAAAAGTGGTAACACAAAGTGACTAATAAGATATCCTACTGTCTATTCCTCTGTTTTTCTTTCTTATCTTCTTACCATTTGATTTGAATTGTTGCCCAATGGGAAAATGAATTCTACTATACAGTAGGCCTACATCTACACACTTTCTCTGCATTTGTCTGTGCAGGTGCTGCCAGTGCTAAGTGGTTTCTTAAAGTGTAGTTTCTCTGAAGCAGAATCTTCACATTGTCCAACAGCTTGAGTGTGAGGTGCTGTAAGTAAGAGTGTTGTTCCCCGCAGCTTAAGAAGATTTGTGTTTCTTTTCTCTCTGGAGTTTCACATCAATTTTGCACCTGGTTCTTTTCGCTTGGGACCACACACACGCACACACACACAAACACACACTCACACCTTTATTTAACTAGGAAAGTCAGTTAAGAAAAATTCTTATTTACAATGACAAATTAACCCAGCCAGACCCGGACGACACTGGGACAATTGTGCGCCGCCCTATGGGACTCCCAATCACGGCTGGTTGTGATTCAGCCTGGAATCGAACCAGGGTCTGTAGTGACGCCTCTAGCACTGAGATGCAGTGCCTTAGACCGCTGCCTCAATTGGGAGCTCTACACATACACACACATACAGAGCAGGAGTGTGTGTAGGAGGATTAATGTGTGTGTATGGCATGAGGAGTGTATGTAGCAGGAGTGTGTGACGAGAGGATTGTGTGTATAGCAAGAGGTTTGTGTGGGGCAAGAGAAGTGAGTGTGTGGCAGGAGGAGTAAGTGTGTATTTTGCCGTGTTGACAGGTAGACACAGTGTTGAAATGTAGAAACAGTGCTGAGAGGATAAAAACAGTGTTGAGATCGAAACAGTGCTGAGAGGATAAAAACAGTGTTGAGAGATAGATCAGTGCTGAGAGGATAAAAACAGTGTTATGAGGTAGAAACAGTGTTGAGAGATAGATCAGTGCTGAGAGGATAAAAACAGTGTTAAGAGGTAGAAACAGTGTTGATCAGTGCTGAGATAGAAACAGTGCTGAAAGCATAAAAACAGTGTTAAGAGGTAGAAACAGTGCTGAGAGATAGAAACAGTGCTGAGAGGTAGAAACAGTGTTGAGAGATAGAAACAGTGTTGAGAGGTAGAAACAGTGCGGAGAGGTAGAAACAGTGCGGAGAGGTAGAAACAGTGTTGAGAGGTAGAAACAGTGTTGAGAGGTAGAAACAGTGTTGAGAGGTAGAAACAGTGCTGAGAGGTAGAAGAAGTGCCACCTGCTGCTGTTGGGCCCTGTGCCAAGGGGATGTGACTCACTGTCCATGCCACGGATGGGTAGGCAGGGGCCATTAACACATTAAACACATGCACACACATACACACATGAACAGACACGCACAGCAGCAATTAAACCCACACAAACACTCTTCTGCACAGTACACACACTCTTTATTATGGTGGGAATCAGACCAGTAAGTATAAACACACACACACACACACACACACACACACACACACACACACACACACACACACACACACACACACACACACACACAGCTGCCATTAACACATGAAACACTCCAGTACGTTTGCCGATGTCCATGCAAATGTCTCTCTGCAGCGTGACTCATGCAGTATCACATTGATAACTCAGCACTTCCTCTGACATCATCAGCAACCCCCAGGTCCTATTGATTCTCAGTGGCAGTAAAAAAAAAAAAACATCTTCAGGTAGCCCTCTGGAGAGGATCCTCCCACAGACACACAGGCGTGAAGCAGGGAGCCTCTTCCTGAGGACTCCAATCTGCATAACGGAAAAAGCCCTGGGCTGCGTTTCAGATCTAAAGCCGGCGGGTTATGGGCTACGGATTCAGAACGGGTCTTGTTGAAGAGGGCAGGAATTTTCACTTTCATCTTCTCTAGGTACAGTGCATTGAAAAAAAGTGCTTTCAAATAAAGCTCGACCTGAGAGGAAGTGCTGTTTTTTGAATTAGTTGATCTGGATTCTGGAACTAACTAATTCTATGTGTTAATAATACTACTCTCAATGTTTTATAATGGAACATACAGTATAGGACATTCTGTAGTGGGATCCCTCAGTGACATTTAACACTGACTAGGTCAGAGACAACATGTTCATCAGGTTCCACTGAAGTGCCTTCTGACTGCTATAGACCCTATCCTTGCTCAGCAATTACTGTTTAATAGAGCACAGCTGAAAATAAATGTGTCTGTCACTCTCCATGAAGACCGAGCCAAGTTAAGAAAGTGCAGAGGCGGAGGTTACAGAGCCATGAGGTAATCCAGGGGTCAACATACTTACAGTGCTATGCAATTGCAGGGCTGAGCTGAGTGTAGGCTG
This sequence comes from Oncorhynchus clarkii lewisi, assembly GCF_045791955.1. Lineage (NCBI taxonomy): Eukaryota > Metazoa > Chordata > Actinopteri > Salmoniformes > Salmonidae > Oncorhynchus > Oncorhynchus clarkii. The sequence continues at coordinate 27,600,250 of NC_092168.1, read as the reverse complement.
TAAGGCTTCCCCCTGAACTTAATGGGGTGTTGAATGAAAGTGAGGGGTCTGAGTTGAAAGAGGTGCATCCGTTTGTGGGTGAATGTTGTCTTTTACTGAAAGGATCCTCTTGTTATCACTGGTGTGAAAAGTCACCTAACGCGAGCCTCAATGTTAATTTCTCTGCGATGACAGTGGTTTCTAATCCCCGTTGCATTGGGAGGGACCCATGTAAATATTTTGAAGTCATTTTTCTGACCCATGAGGTAAAGAAAATCAGACTTTCTAGCAAAACCCGTTTTAACTTAACTTAAGCCACAACCCAAAAAGGATCAGTCCCCAGTCCCGACTCTTCATTTGAGAGAGCAGAGGTTGACACTTTCTAAATGATCATCACAAAGCAAGCATGGTCCCATAAACTTTCGCCTTATGGGGACTTCATTTGAGTGTTACCAACTTTATTGGGACGCGTCTGTGTGTTACTAGACCTATTGCATTATTTCATATTCACCTTCACGTTTTCCAGTGACCTCACCAAGCTGTTTAAAAGAGAGAGGGTCAGTTTTTCCACATGAGAGAAAGATTCCCCATCCTTGATCTTTATCCCTTCCCTTTCTTTCTCCCTGCCCATATACCCTTTGCCTCCATCTCCCATCCATCTTATCCCTGTTCTTTTCTACCCCATTTCCTCACTATATCCCCCTCTCCCTCCTGCTCTCCTTCATTTTGGATCCCCTTTTTCCTAACATACACAGACATTTTTGTAGGAGACTGAGGCCAGATAAACACTAGGATGACTAATAACATAAACACAGCAGGAACTACATGCCCAATCCATCAGTGTTTCACAAATATCTCTGACACTAATACACTTAACATGTTTTACACATTACTAGGCATGAATAATATTAATTGTAAACATGTCTATACAGTAACAGCGCAGCAGGAGAGAAAATCCTTACTGAACTTTTGATACAAATCAGCTTGGTAGTTGCCCATCATATAGCACAGGGATGGGCAACTCCAGCCCTCGGGGGCCGGACTGGTGTCACACTTTCCCCCATCCCTAGCAAGCACAGCTGATTCAACTAATTGCTTTCTAAAATGAAGATCATGATTAGTTGATTATTGGAATCAGGTGTGTTAGCTGTGTCTGAGGCAAAAGTGTGACACCAATCAGGCCCCCAAGGACTGGAGTTGCCCATACTTGACGTAGCGCAATAGTGTGCTTTCCATTCAGTGGTATTGCAACAGAGAGAGTAGCACTATACTCCATCCTCTGACCAAGCTGGGGGCATTGCATTGAGTGAAACAGATAGAGGCGTGTGATCTTAAAAAAATATATGAACAATACTCTCTCATTACATGGAACGTCCACAGTCCTACATGACATGTCGGCTAAACTGTTTTATCTGGTTCTTCAACGATAGATGGAACAGACAAAGTTAACTTTGATTCTATACAAGTAAAGACTAACAAAATACAACCAATTACATGGAATGTGCACAGCCTCCATGATGTCAAAAGAAAACATATTGTTCTTGAACATTTAAAGAGATTGTCAGCAGATGTGGTTTCCTGCAAGAGTTACATTTCAAAAAAGGAGAAATTGAATATTTAAAGAAGAACTGGGTTGGAGAGGCCTATGCTGCTGATAAATAAGAATACACCTTTCCCTTATAGCCCAGCACACAGACCAAAAATGCAGTTTTCTAATGTTATTGTGATTTACATAATGAAAAATACACATTGTTTTCATTGTATATCGCCCCAGGGGCAATTTAGGTGTTTATAGATATAATTCAAGCTATATTAGATCAAATCCAGACAGGAACTATTATTTTAGCAGGCAACAAACATCACACATTGGACAAGTTAGACAGACATAGCAATAAAAAAAAGGCAAATTCAAGGAGCCTCCAAAGAAGCTGAAAAAGGTCATATCTACAAATAATTTACAAGAAACCTGGAGATTGCTATTCCCAACTACAAAAGACTACTCATTATTTTCTCAAAGTTAGAAAATCTATTCAATAATTGTCTACATTTTTATTTCCAAAAATGCACTCAATAATTTACTGGGTAAAAAAATCTATGACATAGTGATATCGGGTCATTCTCCTGTATCATGCTTTATTACACCAACAGAAAATGCACTTAGTGACAGAATACCCTAAATGTATTATATACAGTGCATTGGGAAAGTATTCAGACCCCTTCCCTTTTTCCACATTTTGTTACAGTACAGCCTTATTCTTAAATGGATAAAAAATAATTTAAACAATCTGTACGCAATACTCCACAAAGACAATTTGAATTTTTTGTAAATGTATTAAAATAAAATAAAACAGAAATACCTTATTTATTGAAGTATTCAGAACCTTTGCTATGAGACTCAAAATTAAGCTCAGGTGCATCCTGTTTCCATTGATCTACAACTTGATTGGGGTCCACCTGTGGTAAATTCAATTGATTGGACATGATTTGGAAAGGCGCACACCTGTCTCTATAAGGTCCCACATGCACTGTCCCATAGTTGACAGTGCATGTCAGAGCAAAAACCAAGCCATGAGGTCAAAGAAATTGTCTGTAGCGCTCTAAGACAGGATTGTGTCGAGGCACAGATCTGGGGAAGGGTACTGTATCAAAACTTTTCTGGAGCATTGAATATCCCTAAGAACACAGTGGCCTCCATCATTCTCAAATGGAACAGTTTAGAACAGTTTAGAACCACTAAAACTCTTCCTAGAACTGTCCGCCTGTCCAAACTGAGCAATCGGGGGAGAAGAGCTAGATTAGGGAGGTGAACAAGAACCTGATGGTCACTCTGATAGAGCTCCAGAGTTCATCTGTGGAGATGGGAGAACCTCCCAGAAGGACAACCATCTCTGAAACACTCCACCAATCAGGCCTTTATGGTAGAGTGGCCAGATGGAAGCCACTCCTCATTAAAAGGCATGTGACAGCCTGCTTGAAGTTTGCCAAAAGGCACCCAAAGACTCTCAGACCATGAGAAACAAGATTCTCTGGTCTGATGAAACCAAGATTGAACTATTTGGCCTGAATGCCAAGTGTCACATCTAGAGGAAACCTGGCACCATCCCTATGGTGAAGCATGGTGGTGGCAGAATCATGCTGTGGGGATGTTTTTCAGCGACAGGGACTAGGAGATTGGTCAGGATTGAGGGAAAGATGAACGGTGCAAAGTACAGAGAGATCCTTGATGAAAACCTTCTTGTAACGGGTGTCATCGGAAGGATGAGACCAAGGCGCAGCGTTCTTTGAGTTCCACATAATTTATTAACGAAGTGAAACTTTAGAAAAGACAAAACAATAAAGAATACAACGACCGAACAGCTTCGTTGTGCAAACTACCTGCACACAAACAAAGAACAAGATCCCACACAGAAGGAGGGAAAAGGGCTGCCTAAGTATGATCCCCAATCAGAAACAACGATAGACAGCTGCCTCTGATTGGGAACCACACTCGGCCAGAAACAAAGGAATAAAGAACATAGAATTCTTAAAGGGGAGGGCCTGGGTGGGCATCTATCCGCAGTGTTGCGGGACGTAGAGCCCGCTCCACCTCTCGCTCACCCCACTTTGGTGGCGCCTCTGGTGCGGGGACCCTCGTCGCCGACTCCGGACTGGGGACCCTCGCCGCGTGCCCCGGACTGGGGACCCTCACCGCAACCCTCGTTGCGGGACCCGGACTGGGGAGCATCGTTGCCGTCCCCGGACTGGGGACCCTCGTTGCGGACCCCGGACTGGAGACTGTCGCTGGAGGCTACGGACTGGGGACCGTCGCTGGAGGCTCTGGACTGGGGACATTTTCTGGAGGCTTTGTGCCATGGATCATCACTGGAGGCTTCATGCCATGTATCATCACTAGAGGCTACGTGCCATGGATCATCACTGGAGGCTTCGTGCCATGGATCACCACTGGAGGCTGGGTTCGTGGAGCTGGCACAGGATATACTGGGCCGTGGAGACGCACTGGAGGTCTGGAGTGCAGAGCTGGCACAACCTGCCCTAGCTGGATGCTCACCCTAGCCTGGCAACTGCGTGGTGCTGGCACAGGACGTACTGGGCTGTGGAGACGCACCGGAGACACAGTGCGCAGAGCCGGTGCAGGATATCCTGGACTGGAGAGACGCACCGGAGTCCAGGAGCGCTGAGCCGGCACAACCCGTCCTGGCTGAATGCCCACTCTAGCTCAACAAATGTGAGGAGCTGGAAAAGAGCGCACCGGGCTGTGCATGCGCACCGGAGACACAGTGCGCATCACCGCATAACATGGCGCCTGCCTAGTCACTCTCTCCACACGGTAAGCACGGGGAGTTGGCTCAGGTCTATAACCTGACTCCGCCAATCTCCCCGTTTGCCACCCCCCAAAACATTTCTGGGGCTGCCTCTCGTGCACGCCTCGTTGAGCCAACTCCTCGTAGCGTCAGCGTTCCGCCTTTGCTGCCTCCAGCTCCTCCTTAGGAAGGCGATATTCACCAGCCTGTTCCCAGGGTCCCTTGCCTTCCAGTATCTTCTCCCATGTCTATTCCTCCAGGAAAGGCTGCTTGGTCTTTTTGTGGTGGGATCGTCTGTAACGGGTGTCGTCGGAAGGAATAGAGACCAAGGCGCAGCGTACTTTGAGTTCCACATAATTTATTAACGAAGTGAAACTTTAGAAAAGACAAAACAATAAAGAATACAACGACCCAACAAGATACCACACAGAAGGAGGGAAAGGGCTGCCTAAGTATGATCCCCAATCAGAGACAATGATAGACAGATGCCTCTGATTGGGAACCACATTCGGCCAGAAACAAAGAAATAAAGAACATAGAATGCCCACCCAAATCACACCCTGACCAAACCAAAATAGAGACATAAAAAGGCTCTCTAAGGTCAGGGCGTGACACTTTTCATGGACCTCAGACTGGGGTGAAGGTTCACCTTCTAACAAGACAACGACCCTAAACACACAGGCAAGACAATGCAGGAGTGGCTTTGGGACAAGTCTCTGAATGTCCTTGAGTGGCCCAGCCAGAGCCCGGACTTGAACATCTCTGGACAGACCTGAAAATAGCTGTGCAGCAAAGCTCCCCATCCAACCTGACAGAACTTGAGAGGATCTGCAGAGAAGAATGGGAGAAACTCCCCAAATACAAGTGTGCTTGTAGCGTCATACCCAAGAAGACTCGAGGCTGAAATCCCTGCCAAAGGTGCTTCAACAAAGTACTGACTAAAGGGTTTGAATACTTATGAATATGTAATATTTAAGTTTTTTATTTTTAATACATTTGCAAAAATGTCTAAAAGCCTGTTTTTGCTTTGTCTTTATGGTGTATTTTGTGTAGATTGATGAGGGGAAAAAACTTTTCATCCATTTTAGAATGAGGCTGCAGTTCAAATGTGGAAAAAGTCAAGGGGTTTGAATACTTTCCAAATGCATTGTACGAAAATAACAACCTTTACCATTACAAATGTAGACAGAGGACAGAGAAAAGCCAGCCCAGACATAATTTTTGATCCTTTTAAGGCGGACGTTAAGGAAATCATAATCTCATACTCGGTCAAAAATTACATTTGAATTTGAAATAAAAAAATAAAAAAGTAAATCACTATCTTAGAAAAAAAATGTAAAAAATATTTACAAGCAATTAAAATAAAATGTCTGAACTTTAGCAGGAATATGATATTTTACTTTTAAGAGAGCCAACAACTACAGGTTAAACTCAATAAAGCATACTATTAAATGGCAACTAAACCTGGTAAACATCTCACAGCCCTTACAAAACGAATACATGCCAAACCAGTTATAATTTTAAAAGATAAGGATACAAATGCTTTAATTAGAAACAACAATGTTATTAATGACAATTTTTAAAGCTTATGAAAATCGATATAAATCAGTTAAACAGTTGTACTGCTCCTACAGGCTTCTTAGACTCAACAACCCTGAAACAACTGTCAGCAGACAAAAAAAATCATCACTAAAAATGGAAATCACCCAAAGAAATATGAGACACTGTTAAAACATTTATGATGAGAAAAACAGCAGGTATGGATGGCTTTCCCATAGAATTGTATTTAACATTCTGGGGCAAAGTAGCATCCCTATTTACACAAATGACAACACACGTCACTCAATTCAGTACTTCCTAGTTCATGTATCAAACAGATATTTCAGTTATATTAAAACCAGAAAAATCTGGAGAGTCCCCTGCTGATTACAGACCCATAAATGTAATCAATTGTGAGCATATGTCACGACTTCCACCGAAGTCGGCTTCTCCTTGTTTGGGCGGCGTCACTGCTCCATTTTTCATATATCCATTTGTCTTGTCTGGTTTTCATACACACCTGGTTTTCATTTCCCCAATCAATCTAATTGTATTTAACCCTCCGTTTCCCATCATGTTTTGTGTGTAATTGTTTTCATGTCAAGCGATGTTCGTTTAGCGCTTTACTTTATTGTTCTGTGTTTTTGAGCGCGTTTGTTTTGTTGTGCTTACGTTTTGGAACTAAAATAAAGTGTGCTTTATTTATCATACTCTGCTCTCCTGCACCTGACTTCGCCTTTAGACACATCTTGACAGAATAAAATAATAACAAAGCTCATAAGCAACAACACGGCAAAAGTCTTAATACATATGAACCAAACAAGGGTTATTAAAAATAGACATTTACAAACAAATACAAGAACATGTTTCAGTATAATACAATACGCTAAAAAACACAATATAGATTTATAAATAATTCCTGTAGTTTCCAAAAAGGCTTTCAACCATCTTGAATGGCCTTTTTAATTCAAAACTTTGGACACCTTCAACTTTCCTGCTTAAATAATACATTTAATACAAATATAAACTAAACTTAATTGCAGATCATCCTAATAATCCTGACCAATATTGAAAACTCAATGCCACCCTTGCAAAAAAAAAAATCTGAATATTCAATAAATATCCAACATTTTTCTGGAAAAAAATGCCATAATGGCAATTGGAAAAATAAAAATAATACTCATGATCTACAGAAATCCTTTAAGTGGACCACAAAAAAAATATAAATATGTAGGAAGCTTAATAAGTGACAACAAACATATAAAGATAACTTCATCCCATTAATCAACCATATGAAAGCAGATCGATTTAAATGGAACTATCTGTTTAAATGGAACCCATAAATCTTACAGGTAGAATAAACCTCTTTAGAATGGCATGGCTCCCAAAGTTTTTGTATTTATTCTCAGTAGTACCAATTACCCCACTGAAGACATTCTTTAAAAAAAGTACACTCGGTCATAACATACTTTATATGGGCAAATAAAATTCATAGAATAAAAAGGAAAGTTTTATATCCCCTTAAGTCTGAGGGTGGGTTTAACCTCCCAGACTTTAATTGTATCAACTCGCCACCCAATGCTTTTACTTGAGACATTGTGTTATGTGCACTAAAGAGGATCTATGGGAAAATATTGAAGATGCACATGCTCACCGCTATAATCTTTTCATGCGTCTTTTTTCAAAGGATACAGTAAAGCTAAGAACATTAAGAACTTGATAGTTCAGAAAACTATATCAATATGGAGGAAAATGAAACGGATTCTACAAGAACCAATATCACTCCCAAAAAACACAACACTATTGAACAATCCTTGGATAGCGTTTCAGAATACACTGATGAATTGGTCCACATGGAAAACTAAAGGCATACAGTGCCTTCAGAAATTATTCAAACCCCTTGACTTGTTCTACATTTTGTTGTGTCACAGCCCAAATTCAAAATTTATTAAATCAATGTTTTTCTTTCACCCATATACACACAATACCCCAAATATATATTTTTAGAATTTTTTCAAATTCAATAAAAATAAAATACAGAAACATATAATTTACATACAGGACTTGGTATTTTACAAAATAGGGCTATATCTTCGGTATACCAACCCTACCTTGTCACAACACAACTGATTGGCTCAAACACAATAAGAAGGAATTAAATTCCACACCTGTTAATTGAAATGCATTCCATGTGACTACCTCATGAAGCTGGTTGAGAGAATGCCAAGAGTGTGCAAAGCTGTCAAGGCAAAGGGTGGCTACTTTGAAGAATCTAAAATATAAAAGTTTAACACTTTTAAGTACTTTTTTGGTTACTATATGATTCCATATTATTATTTCATAGTTTTGATGTCTTCATTATTATTCTATAATGTAGAACCTAGTAAAAATAAAGAAAAACTAATGAGTTTTGAGTAGTGAGTAGGTAATGAGTAGGTGTGTACAAACTTTTGACTGGTACTGTAAGTAGTCAATACTTTGTAGAAGCACCTTTAGGAGCAATTACAGCTGTTAGTATTTCTGGATTTCTGGGTCTCTAAGAGCTTTCCACACCTGGATTGTGCATATTTTCCCATTATTATTTTCTAAATTCTTCAAGCTCTGTCAAATTGGTTGTTGTTCATTGCTAGACAACCTTTTTCAGGTTTTGCCATAGATTTGCATGTAAATTTAAGTGAAAACACTAACTTGGCCACTCAGGAACATTCACTATCTTCTTGGTAAGCAACTCCACTGTAGATTTGGCCTTGTGTTTTAGGTTATTGTCCTGCTGAAAGGTGAATTCATCTCCCAGTGTCTGGTGCAAAGCAGACTGAACCAGGTTTTCTTTTAGGATTTTGCCTGTGCTTAGCTCCATTCCGTTTCTTTTGGATCCTGAAAAACTCCTGAGTCCTTAACGATTACAGGCATATCCATAAAATTATGCAGCCACCACTATGCTTGAAAATATGGAGAGTGATACTAAGTGATGTGTTGTATAACACAATATAGTATACAATGTTGTTGATCCAACCTCAATTTTCTCCTATGACAGCCAATAAACTCTGCAACAGTTTTAAAGTCACCATTGGCCTCATGGTGAAATCCCTGTGCGGTTTCCTTCCTCTCCGGCAACTGAGTTAGGAAGGACACCTGTATCTTTGTAGTGACTGGGTGTATTGAAACATCATCTAAAGTGTATACGGGGCATTTAAGCCCTGAATGATGCCTGACAGCACAGTCTCCCAGGCTGCGTGCTGCCCCCAAGACTACAGCCAATCGCATGCAAGGAACAATGCAGCTAGTTTTTTGAGCTAGCTAGTTAGCTAGGTAGTCTTGTTAGTTGCTTGCATGTGATTGGCTGTGGTCTTGGGGGTGGCACACAGACTGGTTGACACTGCTGCCCTGATAGGCAGCGTTCAGGGCTTAAATGCCCCACGAGGGCTTAGATGCCCCAAACGCACAATATTAGAATGAAAGGGGTCAGTGGGTTGCGGCTGCGAAATGTTCAGCAGGCTCTTAGCACGTCATATCTTGCTTAAAGACTACTGCCACTCTGTTGGCATAACTTTTATTGACAATCTAGACACTTTTTGGAAACAAAAGATGCTCTACAGAGATGATGGACTCCACCCAAACCATCTAGGAGCCTGGACCCTCTTTTCATATTTCAAGGCTGTGTTAAGATATCGACTCAGACACAGACCATGTCCCACTCAGGTAATACCTCCCATCCACTCTAAGTGTTATCATTGTACTGTTGTCTATACTGCCAGGGGTGTTGTCAGTTGTAACCTTGTAACCAATCGTTTGAATTGCACCCGTAGATATCCTATTGTTAGCTCAAAAGAGAAGCCCATTGTGGTCTGTTCACCCAATGCTTTTCGTTGTATTATAAATTCCTTAAACTTGAATACCCCCTCGGTTTTCAAAGCACATAGAGGGCTTGGGCTGTTGCATGATAGCAACCAAAGCCCATGTAAGTCAGTTTATATCATTCCATCATTGGTTACTCTGAGTGTTCCTAATTTTGACATTGGCTGCGGCCTCAGTCCCTATGGTGTTAACCTTGGAAAAGTAATTCCAATTTATACTCCTTCCTCTATTGCTAATAGGGATAGACCAAATGGTGCAGTTCTATGCAATCTCATAGCCATACCAACTATATCACTATCAACCATCAGACAGGGCCTGCAACCACCTACTGAACGTAGCTTGTTTGAGTTGGAGTTTCCATGTGACTTTAAAAATCGTTAAAAAAATTGGTTGATGCATCTGAACATTAGGAGCTTACTTCCTAAACTGGATAACATCAAGATCTGGGCAATGCAGACAAATCTGGTTATTCTGGTATTGACTGAAGCTTGAATCATTCTGGACTCTGATATTAATATTGAGGGTTATCATGTGTTCAGAACTGACAGACAGAGAGGTGGTGGAAGGCCATTTTTATTAAAAATAATTTTTCTGTCTCTTTACTGAAATCCATTTCCCTTGCCAAAGAATTTGAGCTACTATCTTTAAGACTTGGTCTGGGGAAAAATTTATCCATAACTGTTATAGGGGTCTACTGTCTTCCCTCAGCTAATCTTGGTGCACTCGAGCAGTTAACTAGTTTGTTGTCTTCTTTTACTAAATCAGAAGTTATCCTGGGTGACCTAAATTATGATTGGGAAATGCAGGCTTCAGACAATCTAAAAAAAACGTGTAATGATCTGAATCTAACCCAGCTGGTGACTAAGCCTACACGGCCCAACCCTAGAGATCCTTCAAAGTCAAATCTGATTGATCTTATTTTAACGAATACTCCAGTTTCTGCTGGTGTATTTGCCCATGACATGAGTGACCATTGCCCAGATGTTTGTGTTAGAGATGTGAGAATACAAAAATCTAAGCCTCATGTCATCACAAAGAGGAACTTCAGTGAACAGGCTTTTTGATATTATCTTTATTTTTGTGACCTTGGATTGTATTTCAGCTATCCCCTGATCCCCGAAGAGTTGTACATCCTCCTCTCTGCCACAACAAATTAATTCAGACACTGACCTCATTACGGGAAAAAATGATATCATTGATGCATTTAATCACAATTTTATTTCAGCGGGCTATCTCGTTGAAATAACTTCAAATCAAATTTGATTTGTCACATGCGCCGAATACAACAGGTGAAACAGTGAAATGCTTCTAAGTCTATTCACAATGATATTGGGCTGGATAATGATAGGGGAAACGTGCTGAATGATCAGAGAAATTATATTCAAAGCTTTTAGGATATTTACATAAAAATAAGTCCTGGATGCTGTGCTAGCAATAGACAAGAAATCCACAGGGGCCGACCAATTGGATCCTAGTCTGCTTACGTGTGCAGCGCTCATTATTGTTGGCTCAATAACCCACATTTTTTTTATTTAACATTGTTACAAACAAATATTCCAAACGTAAGGAAATCAGCTCTTGTGCTGCCACTCCATAAGGGCGGAGAAAGTAGGGATCTTCATCATTATTTCAAGGCTTCCTTGTCTAGCTAAGATTCTTGAATCCATGGTACTGTGCATGTAAAAAGTGAAAGAGTTATTTGCTTGGGACATCAAGTCCGTATTTACCCATTCAGATCACTGTAACCTTGGCAGAGTTCCATCTTCGACACACCTGTCCTGTTCCTCTACACACAAATATACACTCAACTCTGTTCCACTCCAGGGTGTGTGCAGATGAATGAGCCTACAGGAGCAGGACATTTTGCCAGTTCATAGACAACAAACTTTTTAAGTCAACTAATAATGACATTTAGAGGAGCAACCAGTGCACACATAACCAGCGATAGAAATCTATGCTCAAATATTTTCCTAAGCTTCTTTATTACCCACATCCAACTAGTCCCTTCTTCACAGGCAAATATATCCTTATAATGTAATTGAAAGGCTTTCTAGAAACAGACAAGGCTTAATTTACTCATGTGTTTTGCTATGCTTCATTATTGCCAGTTCTCTTTCTGGCCATCTGGACCAGTACATCAGTGCATCTCAAGTCTTAAGTGGCTTTGTTTATTCTATTTGTCTCTTTTCCTTGAACTGCAGTGATCTGAAAGACCTGGACATGTGGAAGAAAATCAACAGTATGCAAACACCATAGTGCTTTCACCTATCCTGTGCTTTCAGATCCGTGCAGATGAAGAGGAAGCCATTTTAGACTGTTAAGATGCAGCCTGCACGTCTGAAGATCGTTATCTGGAAACCATATGACACAAGGGTTCTCCTCAGGTCAGATGGATATCCAAGGGTCAGACCCTGCTCTCTGCCTATCCATCCTGACCTGTCAGCCCATTGTCACGGCAACTGATGACAAACTGAGAAATGAGGGGTGGATGCGAGCAGGAGAGGCCGCCATCCCAATTTGGACAGATGGAAGAAACATTACTGAACCGATCTGCTCAAATCACTTAGATGAACAGAAACAAAAAACAAAACTGTGAAAAAAGAATATCTCTGCACTGACATGCTGTTTTGTCTTCTATTAACAGCAGTTGTTATGACAGGGAGAGAGAGAGCGTAGTGTGCCATGCTGTGGTGTTGTAGGCAGAGGCTGCATGCCAGGACTATGACCTGCTGCTCCCTGTAACTGTTAACGGCTTCATACTCAGATAACATCATGGAGAGCAGGGCACAGCAGGCTGACTGGGGCAGAAAGGTCCTAGATTGAAACGGAAACAGACAATCAACGACACATGCAAAGATAAAGTGCGCAGGAGTTCTCTTTGCAATTCCGGTAATTCCCATCCCAGGCAGTACCACATATGAGGGACAGCACAGTAAACTTTAATCTTTAGATACTGGGATTATAACACAAATCATCCCTGCCAAGTGTCCGATCACAGTTTGGGTGTTCAAAGTCTCAAATAGAATCTTAAAATCAATGAAACATTATTGTTAAGCCTTACTAGCTGTTGAATTGATGTTTGTATTTTGGATATTAAGCAAGACTGCCCCCCTCAGGACAGGAGCTGAAAGAGAAGACTTGACTTCACCTTCTATAAACATTCTATAAAAAAGTATAGTAAAAAGGTGCTGAGCACCGCAAGCTAAATCCTGCAAGTAAATGCGTTAGATAAGGGAACAGAGTGAACAACAGGAAACAAACATTACTAAGACACCATTTTAGTTATTCTGTTCACTTTCCATAACATCTTTATTGTCTCATTTTAAACATATTTACAGGTCTTTTTTTGTTCAGTAAAAATACAAATACGGAACACTTTTTTCAAAATCAACATCCTCCCGGCGACTGACGGTGCCAAAGAACGCCTGGGCTTTCTCCCCGGACAGGAAGCAGTGATGATGTTAAGAGTGAGGATGTCAGAGTGAGGTGGAGGTGATAAACATACTTCATACCATTCTACCCCAGTACGCTGCTGCTACTGCCACCACCACGAGGAGGGAGACACTGAGCTGCTGACAGATGGGGACTGAGGGAGCAATAGCAGGGGAGAAAGAGAGGAATAGAAGCTGGAGGAATAGGAATGAGTAGAAAGGGTGTGACAGAGGAAAGAGGAATAGAGTGAGACAAGTGTTGTTCAGGTGCAGCCAGGTGGTACTCATTCAAGACATGAGAAATTAGTGACAGAAACCAACCAATTAGCTAAGCAGCAACACAAATATAGTATGGCTTTATCGATTGGCAAGGTGAGTTGTTCTGTAATCAGCCCAACCCCAACATTATCCTCATCACTATTCCTTCATCATCATGGGTCTGCTAGAGCGACAGCTGGGTTTCTAGCAGACTGGTGTATGAGCTTGTGGGGTATGAGCTTGTGGTGTGTATGAGCTTGTGGTGTATGAGCTTGTGTATGAATAACATTTTGTAAAATAAAAATACATTAAAAAAGGTATTGGCCAAAGGCGTCACACATAGCAACACTTGATAAGGCTTTAAATTAATTGATACTTCCAACAAAAATGGCATTTCTTCCAGGGTACATTTCTATTTCGCAGTGTTACCTTCAGTCCCCTAAATCTAAAGTATATCCCCATCCACTCCAATGCACCAATCACAGATTCCTCACTAAACACAGCAGAGTTCCTTCCGTTCCATCTACTGTTGCAGAAACAACATTCATATGAAACACAAAAGGTCCATTAAGAACACAGCCCATAGAGAATGAATGGCATATCATTCAACATACTCATCGCACAGGTGACGGAACCCAAGTCCTAATATGCGAGTGGTGATTGGAATGAGAACAAGAAACAGTTTAGGTAGAACCCTATCAGTAGGGTGGGGAGTTGTTCCTGAACAGGAAAAACTCCAGGCTATACCCATCAGTGGTAGTGTTAGAGCAACAATATGGCTCCGTGTCAGTCATTTTAAAAGGAGTCAAAGACACAGAGATAATAAATGAAGGGCTTTGTGTCTTCAGCTCCTACAGTGCTGTAACTTCACTTCATTTTCCCTCTCAGTAATCCAAGTAACAAAGTGCATAACAATTTATCCACAGGGGCCATTTTATCAGCAGACAAGAATCACGGCCAAATCAAGACCTGTCCAATTTGCCTGTGGAGTGTTAGTGATTTATGGAAAGACAGGAACAGAAATTGACCAAGCAAGAGGAGTAACAAATGAAGTGAAGAAATATGACAAGAAAGAGACGATGGAGGTGGAATGGAGTGATAAGACAAGGTTGAGAGGAGAGAGAGAAGCAGCATCAGTTGAATAGCAGCAACAAAATGATTTGAGGCCAGGCTAAGCTACAATATGTCACCTGCTAATGATGAGATGGAAAGAGAGAATGATAGAGAAAGAACAGAAATGGCAGAATGTAGCATAGAGAACGCAAGGGATATCAATTCCATTTCACAGGCCCACTTTAGAAAGGTGCCAGAGGGGGACGCATTAAGCCGTTGCTCCTATCCACAAAGCAACACTGATACAGTTCCAGGTCAAGAGAGTAAACAGAAAATGGCAGACGGACCAGGAGGGTCACATTGTTGTGTCCCCGCCAATCAGTGTCCAAAAGATAGAATGAAAAAAACAAAAATCAACAAACCCCACTGATCGCATAGTCTTCAGTTTTACTGTCAGTCTGACTCTGTCTGGAATATACATATCCCTTCAGAGAAGTCTGTCTGTTTGTTCGTTCAGACTCCATACACCCTCTCGCCCCTGTATGCGTCCGTTATGAGACAGTTTGGTGAAAACAAATCAAGCCTCCTGACAAAAAAGTCACATTACGAGGGCAATCACAAAAGCTGAACGCACCCACCGTCCTTCTGATCAGCAGAGAGCTATAGAAAGTGAGAGCGAGAGAATTAAAGAATAAGAAAGGGAGCTATTGTTCCAGTCCCCTCCACTCTACAATGGTCTGAGCTCTCTCCTTCTGCAGTCTGTAGTAGTGAGAGGGAGAGATGGAGGCAGGGAGGAAAGGACGCATTGGTCCCCTGGAGGACCCCTGGTCTCTACCGCTGGGCCTGGCTCCCTGGGAGGGTGAGGTTGGCCAGGTGCAGTACCGGCAGGGGGTGGGCCTCCGTGTTGAACACCCAGCTCTCCAAAGGCATCAGGTCATCACTGGAGAACAACAGGTACAGATACCTGCACAAGATAGAGGGAGGGTGAGGTAGAAAGACAAGGAGGAGGGAAAGAGTAGACAATATGCAGCTGCTATATTCTGTTCATCATTGCTATTTGTATGGTACAGGTGAGACAATGTGAACAGCAATAAACAGTCACCAGCAGAGGGTAGTAAAGCACACAGTTCCAGTGCATTCCAGGGGCTGCCAGGCCAGGACATCCCCATCTCAAACTAATTGGAAGTGAATGAACAGGACACAGGGGAGCTGCCCCATCCACTCCACCTCACCTCAGCCTAAAACAACAACCAGTGTAATATCACCCTAGAACAGGGGCTGGCCAACCCGAGAGCTATTGGGTGTGCAGTCTGGATTCAAAATGGCTGAGGACTTACTTGAGCGTCTCGGCCAGGAAGAAGCTCTGCTGAACGTCGTCGTAGGTTGGGTTGGACGAGTAGACATCCTTGACCCCGGAGAACCCCCCGCTGACCCTGCAGTACTTATCTATAGCCTGAAGGGGGAGACAGAGAGCAGCACTGTTAATCACCATACATTAGCCCTTTACACTCTAACCTATTGATGGGTTACAGTAACATGCTATAAATTACATCAGGCTCTGTGCTTCACCGCGCTGTATGGGTTTTGACTGACAAATGTTCTGAACTTGAGCACCGCACATGACAAGAAGTTGCCCCCTTCCCTGCAGCTAATTGGGCAACATTTGCACATATTTTGTTGTCTGAGTGAGGGAAATGCTGTAAATTAAGATGACTATGTATTTAGATTTTTATAATAAATACCGCTTTGATGTCATACAAGCAAGCACTGTTGACTCCTTTCTATGGGCACCAAAATTACAATTTCTCTGAATTGCCTTGTGAAAACACAAAGATTGTACTCTTCTTTGAGTTATAAAAGTGCAATGAAATTACTTAGGACCTGTGCCCACTTTGGAGAGGTGTGTGGCCACTTGGAGACACCAGTTAGCCCACTGACTCAAACTCTGTCTTACGTTCCAAGATGGCGTAGCAGTCGGACGTCTGTTTTGTCTTGTCCCATCCCGTGTATATATTGTTTTCTTCGTATATATTTTTAATCTAAATTTCCTTCTACGGACTGAACAAACTCTCCTGCAACCCGCATCACCCAATGTGGTACGGATCTGCTATTTTCTACACTTTAGAACCGGAAACCCCATCAGAAGCTAGCCAGCTAACTAGCTAGCGTTCTACACCGTTAACTCAGACATCAGCCAGCCTCAGCCCCGTTAAATTCCTGCCAGTCTGCACAGCGCGATATTAACCCAGAGCATATCGGACTGCATTTTCTCTATCATATCTCAGGATTCCCACCGCAAGCTCTGAACCTTTACATATGCCTCTCCCTAATGCCAATATGCCATGTCTATTGCTGTTTTGGTTAGTGATTGTCTTATTTCACTGTAGAGCCTCCAGCCTTAATATGCCTTAGCTATTGAGGCTGGAGCTTCTACTTTTAAAAATCCACCTTTCCAGAAACAAGTCTCTCACCATTGCCGTTTGTTATAGACCCCTTTCAGCCCCCAGCTGTGCCCTGGACACCATATGTGAATTGATTGCCCCCATCTATCTTCAGAGTTCATACTGTTAAGTGACCTAAACTGGGACATGTTTAACACCACAGCCGTCCTACAATCTAAGCTAGATGCCCTCAATCTCACACAAATTATCAAGGAACCTACCAGGTACAACGCTAAATCCGTAACCATGGGCACCCTCTTAGACATCATCCTGACCAACTTGCCCACTAAATACGCCTCTGCTGTCTTCAACCAGGATCTCAGCGATCACTGCCTCTTGAATGGGTCCGCGGTCAAACGACCACCCCTCATCACTGTCAAATGCTCCCTAAAACACTTCAGCGAGCAGGCCTTTCTAATCGACCTGGCCCGGGTATCCTGGAAGGATATTGACCGCATTCCATCAGTAGAGGATGCCTGGTTGCTCTTTAAAAGTGCTTTCCTCACCATCTTAAATAAGCATGCCCCATTCAAAACATGTAGAACTAAGAACAGATACAGCCTTGGTTCACCCCAGACTTAACTGCCCTTGACCAGCACAAAAACATCCTGTGGCATTCTGCATTAGCATCGAATAGTCCCCGCGATATGCAACTTTTCAGGGAAGTCAGGAACCAATATACTCAGTCAGTTAGGAAAGCTAAGGATAGCTTTTTCAAACAGAAATTTCGATCCTGTAGCACTAATTCCATAAAGTTTTGGGACACTAAAGTCCATGGAGAATAAGAGCACCTCCTCCCAGCTGCCCACTGCACTGAGGATAGGAAACACTTTCACCACCGATAAATCTACGATAATCGATAATTTCAATAAGCATTTTTCTACGGCTGGCCATGCTTTCCACCTGGCTAACCCTACCCCGGCCAAAATCTCAGCACCCCCTGCAGCAACATGCCCAAGCCCCACCCTCGCTTCTCCTTCACCCAAATCCAGACAGCTGATGTTCTGAAAGAGCTGCAAAATCTGGATCCCTACAAATCACCTGGGCTAGACAATCTGGACCTTCTCTTTCTAAAATTATCCACCGAAATTGTTGAAACCACTATTACTGGCCCATTCAACCTCTCTTTCCTATCGTCTGAGATCCCCAAAGATTGGAAAGCTGTCACGGTCATCCCCCTCTTCAAAGGGGGAGACACTCTAGACCTAAACTGTTAAAAATCTATATCCATCCTGCCCTGCCTTTCTACAATCTTGGAAAGGCAAGTTAACAAACAGATCACCGACCATTTCGAATGCAACCGTACCTTCTCCACTATGCAATCTGGTGTCCGAGCTGGTCATGTGTGCACCTCAACCAAGCTCAAGGTCCTAAACGATATCATAACCGCCATCGATAAAAGACTACTGTGCAGCCGTCTTCATCAACCTGGCCAAGGCGGTCAATCACCGCATTCTTATCGGCAGACTCAATAGCCTTGGCTTATCAAATGACTGCCTCGCTGATGATTGTGAACTACAGGAAAAGGAGGACAGAGCACGCCCCCATTCTCATTGACAGGGCTGTAGTGGAGCAGGTTGAGAGCTTCAAGTTTCTTGGTGTCCACATCACAAACAAACTCATGGTCCAAACTAGAGGTCGACCGATTATGATTTTTCAACGCCCACACCGATTATTGGAGGACCAAAAAACCTGACACCAATTAATCGGCCATTAAATTTTTTTTTATTTGTAATAATGACAATTACAACAATACTGAATGAACACTTATTTTAACTTAATATAATACATCAATAAAATAAATTTAGCCTCAAATAAATAATGAAACATGTTAAATTTGGTTTAAATAATGCAAAAACAAAGTGTTGGAGAAGAAAGTAAAAGTGCAATATGTGCCATGTAAGAAAGCTAATGTTTAAGTTCCTTGCTCAGAACATGAGAACATATGAAAGCTGGTGATTCCTTTAAACACGAGTCTTCAATATTCCCAGGTAAGAAGTTTTAGGTTGTAGTTATTATAAGAATTATAGGACTATTTCTCTCTATACCATTTGTATTTCATTAACCTTTGACTATTGGATGTTCTTATAGGCACTTTAGTATTGCCAGTCTAACAGTATAGCTTCTGTCCCTCTCCTCGCCCCTAACTGGGCTCAAACCAGGAACACAACGACACCAGCCACCCTCGAAGCAGCGTTACCCATGCAGAGCAAGGGGAAAACCACTCCAAGTCTCAGAGCGAGTGACGTTTGAAACGCTATTAGAGCGCACCCCGCTAACTAGATAGCCATTTCACATCGCTTACGCCAGCCTAATCTCGGGAGTCGATAGGCTTGAAGTCATAAACAGCTGCTGGCAAACGCACAAAAGTGCTGTTTGAATGAATGCTAACGAGCCTGCTGCTGCCTACCATCGCTCAGTCAGACTGCTCTATCAAATCATAGACTTAGTTATAACATGATAACACACAGAAATACGAGCCTTAGGTCATTTATATAAACGGGATGGCAACCATAAGTCTAAAAATTCTGTCAAATTAGGCGGCCCAAACTGTTGCATATACACTGACTCTGCGTGCAATGAACGCAAGAGAAGTGACACAATTTCACCTGGTTAATATTGCCTGCAAACCTGGATTTCTTTTAGCTAAATATGCAGGTTTAAAAATATATACTTCTGTGTATTGATTTTAAGAAAGGTATTGATGTTTATGGTTGGGTACACATTGGAGCAACGATACGCACCGCATCGATTATATAGCAGGACACGCTAGATAAACTAGTAATATCATCAACCATGTGTAGTTAACTAGTGATTATGATTGATTGATTGTTTTTTATAAGATAAGTTTAATGCTAGCTAGCAACTTACCTTGGCTTACTGCATTCACGTAACAGGCAGTCTCCTTGTGGAGTGCAATGTAATCAGGAGCTTAGAGCGTTGGGCTAGTTAACTGTAAGGTTGCAAGATTGAATCCCCCGAGCTGACAAGGTAAAAATCTGTCGTTCTGCCCCTGAACGAGGCAGTTAACCCACCGTTCCTAGGCCGTCATTGAAAATAAGAATGTGTTCTTAACTGACTTGCCTTGTTAAATAAAGATTAAATAATGGTGTAAAAACAAAACAATAAGAATTAAAATAAAATAAAAAACTTGAAATCGGCAATTAATCGGCCATTCCGATTAATCGGTCGACCTCTAGTCCAAAAACACCAAGACAGTCGTGAAGAGGGCACGGTAAAGCCTATTCCCCCTCAGGAGTCTGAAAAGATTTGCAATGGGTCCTCAGACCCTCAAAAAGTTCTACAGCTGCACCATCGAGAGCATCCTGACTGGTTGCATCACTGCCTAGTATAGCAACTGCTCGGCCTCTGACCGCAAGGCACTACAGAGGGTAGTGCGTACGGCCCAGTACTACACTGGGGCCAAGCTTCTTGCCATCCAGGACTTCTATAACAGGCGTCGTCAGAGGAAGGCCCTAAAAATTGTCAAAGATACCGGAGCTTCAAGTTTAGGTCCAAAAGGCTTCTTAACAGCTTCTACCCCCAAGCCATAGGACTCCTGAAGAGCTAATCAAATGGCTACCCAGACTATTTGCATTGCCCCCCTCTTTTACACTGCTGCTACTCTCAATTTATTATCTAAGCATAGTCACTATCTAAGCATAGTCATAGTCACTAACTTTACCTACATGTACATATTATCTCAACTAACCGGTGCCCCCGCACATTGACTCTGTAACCCCAGAATATAGCCCCGCTACTGTTATTTTACTGCTGCTCTTTCATCATTTGTTACTTAAAAAAATAATAATAATACTTATCTATTTTTTACTTAACGCTTATGTTTCTTAAAGCTGCATTGTTGGTTAAGGGCTTGTAAGTAAGCATTTCACTGTAAGGTCTACACTTGTTGTATTCGGTGCATGTGACAAATACACTTTTAATTTGATAAGACAGCCTGTCAGTCACAAAGTGAGAGATGACAAGGAAACACTGCTGGTTTGTCAGTCTGCTGTCTGCTGCCCGGTACCTCTTATTTTTGTGCTCTGTGGTTGGCTGCAGTCAAATTTATTTTCACAGAAGAAGGTGAGCATGATGCTTCTTCATCGTCTCCTGTGGGTGAATTTACACATTCCATGTAAGTGGTAAAGATGAGATGAAATCAACATAATTATCGTTTTGTGGCACATTAATTTATTTTCTTTCGTATGTTCTATAGGCTTATGATATAGCCAGCTGCGGAGCCATGGCGCATCGGCTATTTACTGTGGTTTGATTGATGACCGAACAGCAAGTGCTGACCAGTTTACAAAAGGTGTCAAACTGACTGAATAAAGTCAATCTCCTTTATCCCTTTGCTATTCATAAATCTAGTTATGTCCAAACATCTTGTTTTTATTTTCCTAAGATTCAAAGCCCATGTTGAAACTTGTCAGTGACCGCTAAAGTGACTTCTCAGCAGGGTTGCCAGGTCTAGCTGAAATTTCTAGTCCAATGACCATTCAAAACCTGCCCACAAAGCTTGAAAACTAGCCCAATTTTTTGGGGTGCGCAGCAAGCAAGCAGTTGCCACATTTATCCAATAAACCATTTTTCCATAACATTATCGAGGGAATATCAAGGTAGTTTGTAATGACTTAGAGGCAAATTTCGTATTTCCATCAAAACATGAATTATTGCAAGCTTAACGTGAGGTTAAAGGCAGTGGTGAAAAAAGTACCCAATTTTCACTCTTGAGTAAAAGTAAAGATGAATAGAAAATGACTAAAAGTCTAAAAGTATTGGTTTTAAATATATTTAAGTATCAAAAGTAAATGTAATTGCTAAAATATACTTAAGTATCAAAAGTAAAAGTACAAATCATATCAAATTCCTTATATTAAGCAAACCAGATGGCACCATTTTCTTGTTATTATTTTATTTACGGAAAGCCAGAGGCACACTCCAGCACTCAGACATAATTTACAAATGAAGCATGCGTGTTTAATGTTCTCTTGATAAGTGTGAATTGGACCATTTTCATGTCCTGCTAAGCATTCAAAATGTAACGAGTACTTTTAGGTGCCAGGGAAAATGCATGGAGTAAAATGTACATTATTTTCTTTAGGAATATAGTGAAGTAAAAGTAAAAATTGTAAAAAAATATACATAGTAAGGTACAGATTCCCCCAAAAAACTACATAAGTAGTACCAAAAAGTATTTTTTCTAAAGTACAATACACCACTGGTTAAAGGAATTTGAATATGTAGCAAGAGAAAATATATATTTGCCCTTATTAAACTCTCCAATGATTGTAAATAAAATGTTTGTGCATTTGCATAACTATAAATAAATCCGATAGGATATTTGTGATTAGATGAGTGATTAAAGTTGGACATAGAATCTCAAAATCTCTGTTTAAGAAACACTGACAAATGTTAGCCTACTTTCTGGCAATTGTGCTGTTATTATGTGCCAGATATTAAAAACTTCATAGGGCTGAAATCCCGTTAACGGGATCGATATGACAACAGCCAGTGAAAGTGCAGGGCGCCAAATTCAAACAACAGAAATCTGTTGGGGATTAATCAGAATAGTTGGGTAACATAGATAAGATGTTTTATTTTCATTATATGCTTGTGAGTTACTTCTCATATAGAATGTATCTTGTTGTAATATAGTGGTGGCCATTTGCATTTATCCTTTCTCTGTCATGGGGTCAGTTACTTGGGCCGTAGAGAGGGGAGAGGTCAAGCTTGTCTTCATATGTAAACATATCTTTTAAACCATGTGAAGGGATGATTGAGGGGGAACCAATTATCTCTTGGCTCCACAATGTCTGTGTACCAGTCACTGTGTCTCCGTGAGCTTGTCCACAATGGGAGTGTCTAAAATGACAATTGATATATATCCTAATGTCTTGGTACTATGTTGTACCAAGAACGAGAAGTAGAACCTCGTTTTAGGAGAGCAAACTGAACGATAATTTATAGCTAATGCTGTCTGGCTATGGAATACTCCTCTCTCAAGTAAAGTCTTCCTTTGTAATGTTCCTAAGATCTGTTATTCGTCATGTGAGTTGAGATGGGTGTGTCTTGGCTATAAATGATACTAAGAACTGTTTTGTAAGGGAATACCCCCCTGAATTGTACAAAAATGAATGGCAAGATATTGGCATTGGACAAACCATATACACGATGTCCAATACCACCCAAAGCGGCGTTGATTCGTGCAAAGTATATGGCAAATGCCATATGGCAATTGCCAATTGTAACACCTCAAAAATCCAACAGGGGGCGAGTGCGCTCCACCGGGGTTTTTCATATTGGAAATGCAACCCAAGTCAACATCCAAAAGAAAAATTTTGAAAAAATGATTTTTTTTTCAAAAACTTATCACCCCTTAAAAAAGTGCTTTCTGGGCCGTTTTTCGAAATTCTTTCGCTTTTTTTGTCAATTACACATGTGTAAGAACTGTATGAATATACTTTTGTCCAATTTTGATATCAATTTTTTTTTATTTTAATTACATGCGCATAAGGCATATGTTTTGTCCATTTGCAATATGATTTCATAGGAAGTCAAAAGTCAAAAGTCAAAAATGTCAAAATTTGGTAAAAAACTTCACACATCCTTAAAAAAGTGCTTTCTGGACCGTTTTTCAAAATTCTTTCAATTTTTATGTCAATTACACATGTATAAGAACTTTATCAACATACTTTAGTCATACTTTATTATCATTTTTAGTTTTGTTTACTTGTGCATAAGGCATATGTTTTCTCATTTGGAATATGATTTCATAGGAAGTCAAAAGTCAAAAATGTCAAAATTTTATAAAAAACTTCACACACCCTTAAAAAAAGTGCTCAATTACACACGTATAAGAACTGCATCAACATACTTTATTCGTTACTTGTGCATAAGGCATTAATGTTTTGTCCATTTGCAATATGATTTAATAGGATGTCAAAAGTCAAAAATTAGATTTTTTTTTAAAACTTTAAAAACTAAAAAAAATCATGTGTAAGACAATTAAATGTGTAAGAAGTGTATGAATATACTTTTGTAAAATGTTATTATCATAATTTTATTTTTTTTACTTGTGCATAAGGAATATGATTTGTCCATTTGCAATATGATTTCATAGGAAGTCAAAAGTCAAAGTCAAAAGCCAATTTTTTTGGGGGCCAAAATTGACTGAACTGATGAACTCGGGACGGCCGGGCAGTGATAGTTGTTAATTTCCATCACTCGTTGTGTTGATTTCATCATGTCCATTTGGTGATGTTTTTTCACTATAGAATCATATTGCAAATGCGCGTGCAACTGGTAACCGGAAAAAAAAAATATGATGATTTCATTATGTCCATTTGTTTATGTTTCCTTACTTTTTCAAAGTCACTGTGCATTTGCAATATGTTTTAATGGGCAGGTACCATCACAAATTTGTCATGCTCAAAATTCAAACTATACTTTGCTCAAACTATACCTTTGTCAACTTGTATTATCATAATTTTTTTTTGTTTTACTTGTGCATAAGGCATATGTTTTGTCCATTTGCAATATGATGTCATAGGAAGTCAAAAGTCAAAGTCAAAAGTAACGATTTTCCTCCGTGCAACTGGTGATCTGAAATGTGCAACTGGTGATCTGAAATGTGCAACTGGTGATCTGAAATGTGCAACTGGTAACCCAAAAAAAAAAAAAATGGATTCTATGTTTCCTTACTTTTTCAAAGTCACTGTGCATTTGCAATATGTTTTAATGGGCAGGTACCATCACGAATTTGTCATGCTCAAAATTCAAACTATACTTTGCTCAAACTATACCTTTGTCAACTTGTATTATCATAATTTTTTTTTGTTTTACTTGTGCATAAGGCATATGTTTTGTCCATTTGCAATATGATGTCATAGGAAGTCAAAAGTCAAAGTCAAAAGTAACGATTTTCCTCCGTGCAACTGGTGATCTGAAATGTGCAACTGGTGATCTGAAATGTGCAACTGGTGATCTGAAATGTGCAACTGGTAACCCCCAATTTATTTATTTTTGTTTATGTTTCCTTACTTTTTCAAAGTCACTGTGCATTTGCAATATGTTTCAATGGGCAGGTACCATCACGAATTTGTCATGCTATAAAAATCCTGCTGGAATGTGAAATTGACTAGCCCGATGAACTCGGGATGGCTTTGCAGTGATTCTGGTTCATCTCAATCGCTCGTTTGGGTTGATTTCAGAATGTCGCATTTGGTGATGTTTTTTCACTATAGAATCATATTGCAAATGCACGTGCAACTGGTCACCCAAAAATAAAAAAAAATTGTTTATGTTTCCTTACTTTTTCAAAGTCACTGTGCATTTGCAATATGTTTTAATGGGCAGGTACCATCACAAATTGGTCATGCTATAAAAATCCTGCAGGAATGTGAAATTGACTGGCCCGATGAACTCGGGATGGCTTTGCAGTGATTCTGGTTCATCTCAATCGCTCGTTTGGGTTGATTTCAGAATGTCGCATTTGGTGATGTTTTTTCACTATAGAATCATATTGCAAATGCACGTGCAACTGGTCACCCAAAAAAAAAATGTTTTGATTTTTTTTGTTTATGTTTCCTTACTTTTTCAAAGTCACTGTGCATTTGCAATATGTTTCAATGGGCAGGTACCATCACGAATTGGTCATGCTATAAAAATCCTGCAGGAATGTGAAATTGACTAGCCCGATGAACTCGGGATGGCTTTGCAGTGATTCTGGGTCATCTCAATGGCTCGTTTGGGTAGATTTCAGAATGTCGCTTTTGGTGATGTTTTTTCACTATAGAATCATATTGCAAATGCACGTGCAACTGGTCACCCAAAAATGTTTTTTTTTTTTGTTTATGTTTCCTTACTTTTTCAAAGTCACTGTGCATTTGCAATATGTTTTAATGGGCAGGTACCATCACGAATTGGTCATGCTATAAAAATCCTGCAGGAATGTGAAATTGACTGGCCCGATGAACTCGGGATGGCTTTGCAGTGATTCTGGTTCATCTCAATCGCTCGTTTGGGTTGATTTGTTGATTTCAGAATGTCGCTTTTGGTGATGGTACCTCACTGTTTAAACATATTGCAAATGTACAAGAGTCAAGTGGACAAGAGTCCATCAGTCAATTAGATATCATTCTGACACCAAACTGATACAAACTGACACCAAACCCACTTTTTCCAACTCGTTTAGTAGCCAACTATTACATACTTCAGAGCTGGCCCAAAATTCACAACGCCTTGGGTTCAAACCATAAAAAAAACATAAAACACGTAGTTACGTTCTAGCTGCGGGTTCATTTCTTATGTTATGTGTTGGCCTAGCTGAGGCGACCCCGAATCCCAAGTTTCGGCTCGATAGGTCATTTGGTGTCCGAGAAAAACCCTAATTGGTGCTGAAAATCCACTATTTTCCATGACTTGCTACGGGGTCCTTGAACGAGCTATCGGACAGAAACGTTGGGGTCCGTCTCTATGGGCCGAGCCGGTTTCAATGCACCTAGCCTTGCGTCTCTGAGACTTTTCTAAACGTCGTCATTTTCGTGATGGTCAAAATGAATTGAAGGTATTGCAAATGTACGAGGCTGTTTCTCGGTCCGAGAACTGTCTAGAGCCACGTAACTCACCACGCACCATCGACCGGAGGTCTAGAACAGGTTTCTAAAGTTTCGGAACTCTAGGTCTGACGGTTCTTTTTTAGCTCGAACAAAGCTAACTATTGCAGCCACTGTCTGTCTCTTAGCACCCCAATACGTCCCTCCTTCCAAGTTGTGTTTTAGTGTGATTTTTTTTTCCTTTGAATTTTTTGGGGAAAAATGACTGATTTACAGTTCATGGGGTTTGCCTAATCACATATATGAAGTTTTGGACAGATCAGACTTTTTTAACCCTTCGAAACAGCCCCTGAGACACCAATTATGGCACTTCCGGTTGGCACAGGAAGCTATAAGTCACCACATATCCTCATTGGGGTATGCTTTTACATAATCCTGAGTTTTAAGTCCTTACGTTAAGAACTGAGTTATTTACGGAGGGTTTAGTATGTGTGTGTTATTTCAGAAAATCATAGAAAATCACAGAAATCTCGCAGAGCTCCGCAGCACACTTTAAAAAGATTCGTATGAACACCCTGCAACTGTGTCTGTAACCGTTGAAAAAAAAAACGCCTATTTGTGACCATCGCCAAGTTGTCATTGTTCCGTTTCTCTTAAATGACGATAGATAAATGGCTGGTTTTTTTTTTATTGACACCGGAGGCTCCTTGACTTTGACCTGAAGTGGAAAAATAATTTCTCTATTTCCATTTTGGACCTTTAATCCCAGAAAAACGGCCATAACTCAAAAACCGTTGAGGCCTAGACGCCATCTTGTTCGGGGCCAACTGCCCATTATGCCAAACCTACGCTCACCAAGTTTCGGCTTCGAAATATTTTCCGTTTTCGAGATAAGGCCCCGTCGTGATTCGTGATGTTTTGCCAAATTGCCATATGATTCCGTATGCCCTCTTGTGGGAATTTCCGGGATAGCGGAAAAATGGTCCAAAACTTGTTTATTTTATAAAACGGAAACCGAATGTCCGACAAAGTTCATTTGATGACTTCCCGGTAGGTCTGGCCCTACCGCACGGCCCGACGCCGACCGCGAATTTTACAAATGTTTTTGGACGTCTAGTAAGGGACCGTACATTTGCAATATGGACTTTTTCACTGATCATACACGAAATGCCGAAATGTTCCCTTAAGGTATGTAAGCACTCTCAGAGAATTCATTTATAGACACTGAATTGATCTGAGAGTCACAGGGTTGTGATGGAGCTCATATAATTAAAGATGGACTTTATGATAACTCTGACTTGTGTGTGGTTTGCTCTCATGATTTGGTAAATACAGGAAATTTCCACTACAAATCTCATAATTAAAATTCCTCAAACATACAAGTATTTTCTACCATTTTAAAGGTAATCTTGTTGTTAATCCCACCACAGTGTCCGATTTCAAACAGGCCTTACAGCGAAAGCACCAAATGATTATGTTAGGTCAGAGCCAAGTCACAGAAAAACACAGCCATTTTTCCAGCCAAAGAGTGGAGTCACAAAAATCAGAAATAGAGATAGAATTAATCACTAACCTTTGATGATCTTCATCAGATGACAATCATAGGACTTCATGTTACACAATACACGTATGTTTTGTTCGATAAAGTTCATATTTATATCAAATAATCTCTGTATACATTGGCGCGTTATGTTCAGTAGTTCCAAAAACATCCGGTGATTTTGCAGAGAGCCACGTCAATTCACAGAAATACTCATTATAAATGTTGATGAAAATACAAGTGTTATACATGGAACTTTAGATAAACTTTTCCTTAATGCAACCGCTGTGTCAGATTTCGAAAAAGCTTCACGGAAAAAGCAAACCATGCAATAATCTGAGTACGGTGCTCAGAGACCCAACAAGCCAAAAAGATATCCGCCATATTGTGTAGTCAACCAGAAGTCAGAAATAGCATTATAAATATTCACTTACCTTTGATGATCTTCATCAGAATGCACTCCCAGGAATCCCAGTTCCACAATAAATGTTTGTTTTGTTCGATAATGTCCATCATTTATGTCCAAATAGCTACTTTTGTTATCGCGTTTTGTAAACAAATCCAATCTCACAAAGTGTGTTCACTAGGAGCAGACAAAATGTCAAAAAGTTCCGTTACAGTCCTTTAGAAACATATCAAACGATGTATAGAATCAATCTTTAGGATGTTTTTAACATAAATCTTCAATAATGTTCCAACCGGAGAATTCCTTTGTCTGCTACCTCTCACGTGAACGAGTGTCACGAGTTTGTGGCACTCTGCCAGACCACTGACTCAAAGAGCCCATATGAGCCCCTCCTTTACAGTAGAAGCCTCAAACAAGTTTCTAAAGATGGTTGACATCTAATGGAAGCCTTAGGAAGTGCAACATGACCAATATCCCACTGTATCTTCAATAGGGAATGAGTTCAAAATCAACCAACCTCAGATTTCCCACTTCCGGGTTGGATTTTTTCTCAGGTTTTTGCCTGCCATATGAGTTCTGTTATACACACAGACATCATTCAAACAGTTTTAGAAACTTCAGAGTGTTTTCTATCCAAATATACTAATAATAATATGCATATATTAGCAACTGGGATTGAGTAGCAGGCAGTTTACTCTGGGAACCTTATTCATCCAAGCTACTCAATACTGCCCCCAGCCATAAGAAGTTTTAAGACTACAAACCATTATAAATTGCCTATTTGCAAGATTGACTTGTCATTTCAAAAGGCATAGGCTACTGACTAAAATCTGGGTTTATGATTAGCTTAAATGGCCCCTGATAGGCCGACATCTCATTTCAGGGAAAAGTCCACAACGAAACTGACATTAAATGTGGAGAATGATACATTTGTGATAGAGCTCTATGACCATGATCACAATTGATAACTTCCAATTTAATTAACTAAAAATGGCCATTAATAATAGTATAATAAGACAAGGCTTCAACAACAATAAACATAAGTTATTTATTAAATTAGTTTGCCAGGTAGCCAGGTAGCCTACATAAGTGGCACAAACTGATTTGCAACGACTCCAGCGATATTGTCATTTCAACATATTTATTGTGTCAAATAGTAGGCTACAGAAGCCTACAATGGCATATAAATTAATAGGATATTTGATAGCCAACAGATGCAAATGTATCATTCTCCACATTTAATGTCAGTTTCATTGTGGACTTTCCTCCCATAACAGAAGCAGACGAGGGATATCCATAACTTTCCATTTCAAATTTCCCCTCACGCAGAGCTCAAGACCCAAGAACTGAGCATGAGTAAAACCCTTTGCTTGATATGGTTTTCCATAATCAAAGTCGACATTAGAATACCATTTACTTTAAACCACCCCCAAGCAAATATATCTAAAGTGCTCTAGTGTGCCTAAAGTGGGTTTCCAGTGCTTTGTCTCCATCATTTCTTGATGCGCATCAGTTCTAATGCGTTAATATGTTTTATAGAAAAATGGTTGGAAATAGATGTCTCTATATTGACAATCTAAATAGCATACCTACAACTGGTAAAAAGTTGTCACGATGTGTGCTTGTGCTGCTCTCTCCTCTCACTCACGAGACTAAGCAGCCCCCTGCAGAGCTCTCTCAACCAGTGCACTCAACATAAACCCAACCACTCCGGCCCTCCCCACTACTCACTCTCCCACTCAGAAACAGCCTGCTCAGTGCCTGATATTTCACTGTGACCTGCTGCTGACTAATATATATATATATACCCGACCTCCACAATCACCCAACCTCAACCCAATTGAGATGGACCGCAGAGTGAAGGAAAAGCAGACAAGTGCTTAGAATATGTGGGAACTCCTTCAAGACTGTTGGAAAAGCATTCCAGGTGAAGCTGGTTGAAAGAATACCAAGAGTGTGCAAAGCTGTCATTAAGGCAAAGGGTGGCTATTTCGAAGAATCAAAATATATAAATATACTTTTTTGGTTACTACATGACTCCATGTGTGTTATTTAATAGTTTTGATGTATTCACTATTATTCTACAATGTAAAAAATACAAATAAAGAAAAACCCTTGAATGAGTAAGTGTGTCCAAACTTTTGACTGGTACTGTATATATAAACATAGCCTACCTATTGCTTTTGTAATTTCTTTGCCCTGGTTAGAATCAGTTGCCTAAGGCTGCTTGAATGCAGAGGAGAGGCGATGTTGTGGTGCTGTTTCTTTGCTTTTCCGTCTTGCTCCAGTATACTGGGGTGATGTTAGTGTAAATGTGTCAAAATATTTGAGGTGTTGGCAGCTGCATAGGCTATTCTCGTTGAGTGTGATGACATAATGTTACCGTTTTATCCACAACTCTGTCCATCGCCGTTGTAATCTAGTGGGAAGACAAAATGTTCCCAAACTGGAGATTTAAACAATGATGGAGGATCCTCCAATTCTGGTTTATCCACCACTCGCCATCGTACAGAACTAGTTCCCGGTTGCGCCTCACAAAAGGACAGTTTGAAATGCACCCAATAAGATTCAAATTTTGATTACAACATGCGCATAGGCTCAAGTTGTTTTAACGGAATAGGCAGAATTATATATATTTTTTAAATCTCAGATTTACTCCAGAGGCATAGGCCTATAAGGCAGCGTAGACATAGCATATAGGTATAGTGTTTTTTTCACAGTGCGGACCGAACCGAGGTCCCCATACCAAACAGTTTGGTACAAATACCTGCACCGTTACACCGCTAGTAGATAAGACTCATTTTTCTGACTAGATTACTAATCTACTGCCTTCCTTCAAATTCCCACCCACAGTGTTTGATTGACAGGTCTGAAACCCTAACAACTCTGTGACTCACAAACATCCTGCCCCCTACCCACAGCAATTGATTGACAGGCCAAACTGTTAAAGGGATAGTTCACCCAAATTACAAAATTACACATTGGTTTCTTTACCCCAAGAGTCCACAGAGCATAATTTGAATAACAAACATCAATGTGGCAATTTATATCTTGCAGCAAAACTGTAAAATATTACTTTAAACCTCTCTTCTCTTGAGATTAATGTTAAACAAGTTTCTTACTTAGAAAATAGTCCTAATTATATAGGCCTATGCAACGACAATATGCAAAAATAAAACACTGAACTCATAAATTTTCAGTAATTTTAAGTCATGTCTTTCTACGCAATATTACCAATCTGGGAGGTAAAGTATTCAATCATTTAACTGTGTATTTTGGATGGAATCAAGGCATTAGAAGGTACTAGAGGGGCCACCAAAATAGAGTTCATTCTGCAAAAAAAAAATCCCAGGGGGCATGCCCAGGTTTTCTACTCCATGTACTTACGGAAAATGTGTGTGATCAAACATGAGCTGATGGGAGATCAGAATCTGTGTAGAACCTGTCTGGTGCTTTTTATGAGAGGTAGAGAAGGAGAGAAAGGGGCATGACAGAGGGTGAAAGCAACAGAGAGCGAGGGAGAGAGTGCCATAGACACAGAGAAAAGCAAAGCCAAGTTTCTGTTCAAAAGAGAGAAAGAAGTTGAAGGCAGAAAGAGAGACAGAGCAAATAGAAAATGAGAGCAAGTGAAAATGAAAGAGTAAGAGAGAGGAGGAGAGGGAAGGAAGAGGGGTGTGTGGTGCAGAGGAGCAGTAGTGGAAGAATTAAGAAGTGTACTCCCTCCATCTCTACTCAATCACTCAGGCTGAGGGAGGCTGCATTCAGACCCACAACAGCTCTCAGCTCTCAAGAGCACCAACATTACCAAAAGCCAGAGGGCAGCGCACACACTCCACACACAGGAATAGATAGAGAAAGGAGGAAAAGGAGGAGATATAAGTAGGAAGAAAGAGGGATAGAAGAAAAGAGGGAGAGAGATGAGATGGGTGAGTGGTGGCAAGGAGGAGGAGAGAGGGAGTGGAGGGAAGCCAGAGAAAGAGAGAGAACGAGAGAGCAGAGTGAAAGTGGTTGAGAGGAGGATTGAGAGAAAGGAGGCAGAAGTGTTTCAATCTGACCTTTGAAAATAAAAGCCTCAGTGGGGAACAGATATGACAAAAAGAGGATGATAACAGGAGCGAGAAAAATATGAGAACAGTAAATACTCCTTTCTCAAGTAGGATTAGTCTGTTGTGTGTTCACACACTGATCCGCTCTCCTTTTACAGTTGCAATGGGTTGATACACTTATCCAATTCTTTCAGATCTACACTGGTGCAGAGAACTTGCCTGGCTACCCAAACTCTTGCTCCGGCCAAACGTTACGCCAGGCCCACGGACGTTAGTTTCTTTTCAGCAATTAGTCTGGATCTGAGTATCTCCCCGACAAGTTCTAGAACACAAACACATTCTAACCATTATGATTGGTCCCAGAAACCAATGGGTTGGGCCAGAGCCAGAACATACATGGGTAAAGCAGCATTTTCAAAATGTGTCATTGGCTTTGATACTCTGATTGGTTAGAGATGATCCAATTGCTGATAACCTTTGTTTGTACAACACCCCTAATTCTGACATCCTCACAAATTACTTCAACGATGGCAGTCTCAGACTGAAGTATGTAGTGAACATAGAGCAGCGGAATCAAATCAAATGTATTCATAAAGCCCTTCTTACATCAGCTGATATCTCAAAGTGCTGTACAGAAACCCAGCCTAAAACCCCAAACAGCAAGCAATGCAGGTGTAGAAGCACGGTGGCTAGGAAAAACTCCCTAGAAAGGCCAGAACCTAGGAAGAAACCTAGAGAGGAACCAGGCTATGAGGGGTGGCCAGTCCTCTTTCTGGCTGTGCCGGGTGGAGATTATAACAGAACATGGCCAAGATGTTCATAGATGACCAGCAGGGTAAAATAATAATAATCACAGTGGTTGTAGAGGGTGCAACAGGTCAGCACCTCAGGAGTAAATGTCAGTTGGCTTTTCATAGCCGATCATTCTGAAGAAGTCAGTTTGAGTTGTCCGACAAGCTGAGAAGGTACTGCTAGATGCTACGGAATCATAAGGGAATGGGCATGGATGGATAGGTAAACTCATAATGGCAACATGTGACTCGTTTCAGGAAACTAGGCGTATGTCACACGTGACTACCTCACAGGAGAGGCATTTGAACGTAAGCTTCCTTTAATTTTTTTTTTTTTTTAATCAAAAGCTGTTTTTTGGGGCAGAAAGGCCTTCTGGAACATGTGAACTTTCATGTGCCTTAATAACAAACGTGTATGCCATCTGTAAATGCAAATAAAATTGTTACTTTTCAAGTCTAGTTGGTTTAGCCACAGAAAAAGACGATGAGTTTGGATTGGTCTGACATGTAGCAAGCGTCTGTCTATAACATGAGCTGGTCAGTATGTGTAGGTAATCCTTTCTAACGCAGCTTTTTTGAAGGATATCACGTAGGAGAACCGCAAAAGTGTTGCTCTCAAAAGTTATGAGTTTGGATTATGGTTTAGCTAGATAGCTAGCTAGCTACATCTCTAAAC
The DNA here is from genome assembly GCF_045791955.1 of Oncorhynchus clarkii lewisi. NCBI lineage: Eukaryota > Metazoa > Chordata > Actinopteri > Salmoniformes > Salmonidae > Oncorhynchus > Oncorhynchus clarkii. The sequence goes on along the minus strand of NC_092168.1, from coordinate 27,566,374 downwards.
AAAAGACTCCACTGTGCAAGTAACCATTTCACTACACCTTCTGTATCCTGAGCATGTGACAAGTTAACTTTGATTTTATTTGATATAGTATGTGTTTACCAGAGATGGTAATGTGAAGGAACATGACCTGCAGTCAAGTTAGGATATAACGCTAGGCCAATGAGACAGTGTCCAAGTTCTAGAATTCTACATATGAACGCCCTGCTTTTATTCCGTCACGCTCACAACAGTAAGCTATTTTCTATAATTGGGTCGCCATTAACTTGTAAATAATGATCTTGTTGTGAGTTTATTTTCCTGTAATAATGAAGACAAATGAGCTAAAGTGAAGACGTTGTCAGCTATATGATATGGTCAGTTTTTGAACTGAATAGCCAGCTCACTTAACATTAGCTAGCTAGCTAACAAGCTAGAAACGAACCAAAACATTGTTTAGAAAGTTGCTTTTAGTTGCCTGATTTGCTAGACTGAAATCCAGTACCAGTCAAAAGTTCGCACACACCTACTCATTCAAGGGTTTTTCTTATTTTTTAAAACTATTTTCTACATTGTAGAATAATAGTGAAGACATCAAAACTATGAAATAATGTAATACCCTAAAAAAGTGTATACAAATCAAAATATATTTGAGATTCTTCAAAGTAGCCACCCTTTGCCTTGATGACAGCTTTGCACACTCAACCAGCTTCATGAGGTAGTCACCTGGAATGCATTTCAATTAACAGGTGTGCCTTGTTAAAAGTTAATTTGGGGAATTTCTTTCCTTCTTAATGTGTTTGAGCCAATCAGTTGTGTTGTGACAAAGTATGGGTGTTATACAGAAGATAGCCCTATTTGGTAAAAGACCAAGTCCATATTATGTCAAGAACAGCTCAAATAAGCAAAGAGAAACGACAGTCCATCATTACTTTAAGACATGAAGGTCAGTCAATCTGGAAAATTTAAAGAACTTTGAAAGTTCCTTCAAGTGCAGTCGCAAAAACTATCAAGTGCTGTGATGAAACTGGCTCTCATGAGGACCGCCACAGGAATGGAAGACCCAGTGTTACCTCTGCTGCAGAGGATAAGTTCATTAGAGTTACCATTCTCAGAAATTGCAGCCCAAATAAATGCTTCACAGAGTTCAAGCAACAGACACATCTCAACATCAACTGTTCAGATGAGACTGCGTGAATCACGCCTTCATGGTCGAATTGCTGCAAAGAAACAACTACTAAAGGACACCAATAAGAAGAAGAGACTTGCTTAGGCCAAGAAACACAAGCAATGGACATTAGACCGGTGGAAATCTGTCGTGTTCAAAATTGAGATTTTTGGTTCCAACCGCTGTGTCTTTGTGAGATGCAGAGTAGGTGAACAGATGATCTCTGCATGTGTAGTTCCCACCGTAAAGCACGGAGGAGGCGTGGATGTTGTGGGGGTGCTTTGCTGGTGACACTGGCTACATTCCAAACACTTAAAAGACACACCCTATCCCCTCAGCCCTTAAATTAAGTGGACACTTCTGATGACGTATCATGACGTCTGACGAGTATACACTTGCAGGGCAAGTGCCCTAAATTCGTCACTCATTCGTCCCGCGACGATTGTGTTTTCAGCCACTGGTAGCTTTAGCTTGTGGGTGCTTTATATGCTCTACAGTCAATTATGATTGCATGTCTAAAGTACTTATATTAACTATATAATTATTAATATACGCCTACTGTATGATAGCTAGCAAATTAAATTAGCTAACTAACGTTAGCCTGCCTAGCTGGAAATTCTGAAGGAAAATATTTTATTTCTACAATTTCCAAAAGCTAACTAAACAAAAACATAATTACTTTTACGAGACGTGTTTGTGCAGTAGTAGCACAATTTCTAACTTATTTACATTTGTTTTTACTTACACTTGTATGTTGAGGTTTTATGTTTTGCCTGACTTTTAGGTGTGTACAAACTTTTGTCTGGTACAGAATACTAAATTAATTTTTAAACAGGTGGGTTTAGTGGTGTTAAAATACACTAATTATGCTCTTTTGGACCACCAGGCTGCTGTTGTCATGCAACCTGTAGTTTGTGTTTATACTTTTTCATAACGACAAGTTTGATGTCGGACGACAATAGAATGTTCATGATGTCACTGCGACAACTGTTGATAGATGTAGTATAAACCAGCCTTTAGTCTTGAAATCTTTGGTTGTTTAGAATCCTTAAAGGAGATGGGTGGGGATAAGGCTTAAGAGGGTGTGAATGACTGAATGGGTGAAGACAAAGAAGAGCAATCCAGTAGGTGTACCAAAATATTCAAGGCCATTTACTCAAAATTGAGGTTACAAGTTTATCAACTTCCAAAGCAGAATTACTTTCCCAGTGTTCCTCAACTGTAGTGTATGATACTTTTATTCAATGTAAAAAAACACTATTTCAAATTTTGCTACATAAGACTGGGTCAAGCCGGTAGGTCACATGTGGTAGTAGTAATACTAGTGAGTGTTTTTCCAGTGGCTCACCTGTGCTGCCTCCCAGCCCCACTGCCTGTACTTGGGGTCATGGGTGAACCTCCACATGTACCAGTAGGTCTCGATGACCTCTGGCCTCAGGATGTAGTATTTCTCATTCTGACGCACCGCCACTGCTTCCAGACCACTGTCAAACTTAAAGGCCTCTGGACCCAGCTTCAACACTATGGAGAGAGGGAGGGAGGGAGATGGGTACACAACACATTTCCTGCCAATTAAATGTTTGGAGTTAGAATGTAATAGGAACCGATTACAGTGATCAAGAAGCAGACAGATTTGTTCTGCACGCCTTGTCACTGTGTGTGGGAACAGAACACAAGTTCATAAAAAGAGAACTAAAAAAAACTAGGAAATATCATCACTGTAAAACTTCACTTTCAGGAAGATCAGCCCGTTCCCATGGTAACCTCACTTAAAAAAAACATCATTATTTTAAGCTCACACAAAATCTGATTCACCACCACGCTTATATTCACATGGCGACAACTAAAATCCATGGCAACCAAACCACCCTATAATAAGTTACCATTTATCCCTAAACTTAATTTGTTTTCCCTATAAGTTTAGGTGTGTGTGTTTCTCCATCTCACCAGTGCGGTCGTAGGACTCATGGCAGGTGTGTGCGATCTCAGCCCCCAGCTGTAGGTAGTGTCCAGCCTTGTCGTCAGGTGAGCCGTCGGCCCCCAGAGCGAACATCCCCCCGGCGAAGCAGGTCAGGTGACCCATCTTCCTCTCCAGGTGGCCATTCTTCCACTCCCCGATAAACGTCAGGCCGCCGTTGGACTTACGGATCAGGTGGCGCTCGATTGCCTGGAAGGAGATGCGGAAAGGATATGGGTGGTGGAGATGGTAGGAGTAGGTGTGTGTGGGTTTAGGGAGCAGGGTGTGTGGGTGGTGGTGATGGTAGAAGGAGTAGGTGTGTGTGGGTTTAAGGAGGAGAGATAGATAAAGGACAGGTAGTTAGTCCCTGGCACAGTAGAGGGAACAGGAACAAAGCTGTTTAAGTGTCCTCAGCTTCAGTCCTTGAGAGCAGCAGCAGAATCTTCTATCCATCCTCTTCCCTGGCACATAATGTACTTGATCAATCAACGTCAATAACTGGCAACAGAATTCAGGCATCTACTTCCTGTTAAATCGCTCACTGATTAAAATGCAAAGATTGAGCCCAGTACACTGCAGTTAAAGTACTTTGAGGAGTTGAGGAGCAATCCTAACTATCTGGTCATAAGGATATAGAGCAAGGTAGTTGCTATTTCAGGGTAGGATAGTTGAAACACAGCTGTGTGTATGTCAATCAAAGACATCTCCATGGAGACCAGTTAAAGGTGGCTTGTCTCCATGGAGACGAGGTAAGGGTGGTGCGTACCTCAATGGCGTCGTCGTAGGTCTTGCGGGCCTCTGTGTCGGTCTTGTCTGACATGAGCCAGGCCTTCAGCAGGTACTCATAGAAACTGTCCCCCAGACCTCCAACTGATGTATGGTCTACAAGGGGGGGAGAAAGAGAGGAGACGGGAGAAGGATGAGAGGGTGGGAAAAAGAGAGGGTGGGAAAAAGAGAGGGTGGGACAAAGTGAGGGAGAGAAAAATAATGAAGATAGAGTGACAAAAAGGGGAAGATGATAATTTATTCATTGGATGTTTTCATCTAAACCCCAACCAGAGCCAGCACTATTCTTCAGAGGGGTTTTAAATTTACAGAAAAAAACGACATGGAGACGCTTTGTCCCCCTTTCAGTGTGATGGCAGAGAAGATTGTGGTTGTTTACTCTCTCTCTGATGTACTCCTTCTTAATGTCCCCAATGTCCCAGTAGAAGTTGATTCAGCCTTTATAGCTGGCCTAGTTACAGTGACACCACATTACAGTGATCCGGAGGCTGTGCCAACTCTCACTCAGTGAGAGGACACAGATGGGTAGGCACGCGTGCACGAAACGCACGCACACACAATCTCTCACAGACTACCCTGAGTCATGAATCCGCAGTATAAAACAATGTGGTATAGTTTAAGTCGAGTAAAGACACTCGACTTAAAGACACTCGATTGTGTTTTCCCCATGAGGCCTGACACTGTTTAGCTTTATTTGTTAGCCAGCAAGGACTTGCTATTGTGTTGTTGCCTCCCTCTGGCTAAAGCCATGCTCTGATGCTAACAGAGCTAGCCAGCTTATGACTCAGCAGTGTTAACCAACAGTGAAGCTAACGATGCTAACCAATGCTGAGGGAGTCATTGAGAGCAGTAGGGCGAAAGCCATTAGCGGTCCGAGTCCACAGCTAGTGCTGGGGCTAACGCCTCAATGCTTATGGCTAATGGTAAATGAATGCTGTGTGAAATGTGCTGGCTGGGCTTGTAGCATGTCCAGCACTGTGGAGAGGTGTGTAGTGGGGAGATGGGCATCTCTTCAGCAGATGTTTCAGTGGTGTGTTATGTTAGTCAGGGGAGAGCTAATGCTAACAAATGTGCTGCTGGAACAGACAGTTTTTATAGTAGTTGACAGTGGGACTTTACGACGATAACACTACTCGTATGTCTGTCTTTATGTCTGTCACTCTCTCTATGGGTCGGTTTTAAATACCTACAGACATCTCTTTGATATTACACTGGCACTTTCTATATGGCTACAACACATACATTCACATCTCTCACACACAGTGGTATAGACTTATGGCACACGATTACTTTGTGATTTCCATAGTCACACACTGCTCATTACTTTGAGTGACAATCCTCCTTCCGTCTCCTGCAAAGACACACACTCAGAGCAAAGTGTGCAGAGAGAAAGAGATGAGCTGAAGAGACTCACAGACACAAAGTCAAATGTTTTCTATGCAAAATTGGCATTCCCCTGGCAAAAGAGAGAGAGAGAAGTTGCTATGAATAATTCATTCTCATATGGAGGGATGGAGAGATTGAGAGAAAAAGAGAAATAACAAAAAACTACACAAACAACATTGGAGAGGGGTAGACACTGTAGGGCTCAGTGTGTGTGTGTGTGTGTGTGTGTGTGTGTGTGGGGGGGGGGGGGGGGGGGGGGTCAGGTTGAGCAGTGAGAGGCAGAGACAGTAATTAAACCTCTCTCTCATTCAGGATAATAAACAGAGTTAGTTAAGATGCAGCCTGCCAACAGCTTCTAATTATACATATTTATTAAAGAAAAAAACAAAACACTACTCACACACATTCATTTACATAGCCTAGCGCCCATTGCACCTGCATTTGAATAAAAGGAAATAGAATTTAATTCAGTCAAATTAAATGAAATTCAAACGCTTCTTCTATTTAATATTAGGTGTAGTCTATACAAATATACATATTGTACATAAAACATGTTGTTATATACATGCATATAAAATATTGTTTAAACAATTTATTTTCAGGACCATCTCTTAAAATTAAAACCTATATGCAGATATATTAAAAAGTTATTACATATTGTTCAATATGGGGAAAATACGACATTCCCCAGAATGCAATAGTTTAAACCTCAAGTTCACCCTCAGGCCAACTGAAATGGTTGGTGGAAATATAATTGGCTATTCTAAGCACAAAGTAAAAAAAGTATATGAACATTGTTTCTAGAGAAAAGTTATATATTGTTTGGTAGCTGGAAGTGTGACCGGTCAGATTCAATGTTCTCATGTTCTGTGGCTGAGTGGAATTTCTTTGAATTGCACTGAATTAAATTCTACTTCCTGTCACTCAAATTCTACATCCTGTGGCGGTGTGGCCAATTCAATTCAAACTCATGAGCTGAATGGGAGTTAATTCCAAAATTCTGAATTGAGCTCAACCCACACCCACACACACACACCCACACACCAGTGTTATTCTCTGAAGTTGAGAGAGACATGAGGTACTTACGTTGGCCCCAGCGACCGGTGCGAGGGTTCAGATAGTTGGGGTAGAGCCCGTTGGGACGGTCCATTTTGGCGAGCAGCTTCCGTATGTGCATTACCTGACAGGGTTAGAGGAGACATGGATATATCTCTCACCCAGGGGAACACGCAGACTTAGACACCAGTACTAAGGAGGTGTCTCACCTTTTGGTAGTAGGCAGGGTTCCCGGTGAGGTAAGTGAGGTGGACAAACTCCATGTGTAGTGTTCCAAACTCTGCCAGGATACTACTGCCTGCTGACGCCCAGCCCCAGTTACGCCCCACACCACTACACACAGAGAGGGAGAAAGGATTAACTTCTTTGATATAGGGGGCGCTCTTTTAATTTTGGGATAAAAAAACTTTCCCGTTTTAAACAAGATATTTTGTCACAAAAAGATGCTCGACTATGCATATAATTGACAGCTTTGGAAAGAAAACACTCTGACATTTTAAAAACTGCAAAGATATTGTCTGTGAGTGCCACAGAAGTAATGCTACAGGCGAAACCAAGATGACATTTCATACAAGAAGTGCCCCAGATTTTGAATGCGCTGTGTTCCAATGTCTCCTTATATGGCTGTGAATGCGCCAGGAATGAGCCTACACTTTCTGTCGTTTCCCCAAGGTGTCTGCAACATTGTGACGTATTTGTAGGCATATCATTGGAAGATTGACCATAAGAGACTACATTTACCAGGTGCCCGCTTGGTGTCCTCCGTCGAAATTATTGCGTAATCTCCAGCTGCATGCATTTTTCCATTTGGTTCAGAGGAGAAACCAAACTGCCACGAATGATATATCATTGAATAGATATGTGAAAAACACCTTGAGGATTGATTCTAAACAATGTTTGCCATGTTTCTGTCGATATTATGGAGTTAATTTGGAAAAAAGTTTGGCGTTGTAATGACTGAATTTTCGGGTTTTTTTCTTAGCCAAACGTGATGAACAAAACGAAGCGATTTCTCCTACACAAATAATATTTTTGGAAAAACTGAACATTTGCTATCTAACTGAGTCTCCTCATTGAAAACATCCGAAGTTCTTCAAAGGTAAATGATTTTATTTTATTAATGATTTTCTTGTTTTTGTGAAAATGTTGCCTGCTGAATGCTAGGCTTAATGCTATGCTAGCTATCAATACTCTTACACAAATGCTTGTGTAGCTATGGTTGAAAAGCATATTTTGAAAATCTGAGATGACAGTGTTGTTAACAAAACGCTAAGCTTGTGAGCCAATATATTTATTTCATTTCATTTGCGATTTTCATGAATAGTTAACGTTGCGTTATGCTAATGAGTTTGAGGCTATGATTACGCTCCCGGATACGGGATTGCTCGATGCTAGAGGTTAACTTTCAATCATTGAGTAGAGAATCTTACTGACATGCCATTGTTGCAGTTATGGATGTAGATCTAGGGTTAGGTTGTGGTCAGATGTAAATCTAAGGTTGTGTTGTGGTCTGAGACTGACCTCTTGAGGTTGACCATGGCCCAGGGGATGCCTGTGGGAGTGTTGAAGGCTGGGAGCAGCTTCTCAGCCAACTGGACCGCCTTCACCTTAAACACCTATCGACAGAGGGAAAGAGAGAGAGGGTGAATGAAAGCTTTATAGGAAAAGCTGAGAAAAAGCTTCAATGATGGAGAACATATTTTTACAAGAGACATAACAAGACAGCCCGAAAAAACATTAAGCATTTACACGGGACAGAGAAACAGTGGCCAAATGAACATGACAAAGCATCTGAACTAGTTTACAGGAGAGGCTGAGCATATTGTGGAGGTGGAGGGCAAAACTCCCCCTCAGAGACCACTAGAATAACAGTTGAACCACATTAGAATAACAGAGTACACACACTCAAGTACACAGTCACACTTTCCCAGCTGTGTGTCAATGTGTATATACAGTGAGTGTACAAAACATTAAAAGGACACCTGCTCTTTTTATGACATCGACTGACCAGGTGAAAACTATGATCCCTTATTGATATCACTTGTTAAATCCACCTCAAATCAGTGTAGATTAAGGGCAGGGGACAGGTTAAAGAAGGGTTTTTAAGCCTTGAGACAATTTAGACATGGATTGTATGTGTGTGCTATTCAGGGGGTGAATGGGCAAGAAAAAAGATTGAAGTGCCACCGGTTTGTGTCAAGAACTGCAACAGTGATGGGTTTTTCATACTCAACAGTTCCCCGTGTGTATCAAGAATGGTCCACCACCCAAAGGACATCCAGCCAAGTTGACAATTGTGGGAAGCATTAGTCAACATGGGCCGGCATCCCTGTGGAACGCTTTCGACACCTTGTAGAGTCCATGAGGGGGTGCAACTCAATATTAGGAAGGTGTTCTTAATGTTTTGTACACTCAATGTATACCCCATCCATTGATTCTAAGCCTGTCTGACAGCTGCAATAAAGCTCTTAAGACTACACTGTTTTATCACACTGTCATCAAGAGGTGTGGGACATTAGCCCGCACATCCCAACAGTCTAAACTGGGTTTCTCTCTTCATTTCAGGAGGTAGGTTACTGAAACAAAATGTTCAATACTCCTTTTATGCAAGTCAAGTACACATTGGGAAAATAAAAACGAAAATGTAGACAAAACGAAATGCCCAAGAAAAGGTGGGATCTTTTTGTATCTGTAAAATTAATTATGCGAGAAATGTCAGTGTAAATGCTTTCATGCGCAAATACTGATATGATAATCATCATATCGTAAACTTGGAGTCATGCGATGACGCATGTGGTCCTCCTACTACGACTCGGGAAAGTATGAGGTTTATTAGGCTACAGATTTAATAAACTATCATGAACTTCAGGGTGATGAAAGTGCATCTTGATGATCCTTTCCAAAAATATTGAGAGTCGTATTCTGGTGACATGAGGATTGATGCTTGGCTGCCGTTTGACAATTAAAAGTTATAATCTCGCTCTTTTGTCCATAATAATCTGATAATGTAGGCTATTCCTGCACTGTATCTGCCAGCTGTTTGCTAGAGCACATGTGCCAAGACCGGATTGGGCACATTCATCACATAATGCACATTGTTTTGTGACAAACCATCAGTAGAGTTGAAAATCACGCACAGCCTTTTACCCGCAACAAGTCAATTTGATGGACACATCTCTGGTGGGAAAGTTTGCATATTGTTTTTTATGCCGATTTTAGAATATTTGCATGGAAACCTGTCGCCGATTGGATGGAAACCTACAGTAAGTAGCTAGTGTCCCTTACTGCCCCTTACCCACAGAGTAACACCCAAATCAAACGAAAAGCTTTTTTTAAACTCACGTGAACGAACGTGTACACGCTGGAATTAGAACGCACAGTAATGAATAGACAGAAAACAGACGGGCTGCGAGCGTCAACGCTGTCAACGCCATACACTTCAAATGATAAAGAAATACATTTTGTAGGCCCTAATCTATGGATTTCACATGGCTGGGCACGTGCATAGCCTTGGGTGGGAGGGCACAGGCCCACCCACTTGGAAGCCAAGCCCCCCCAATCAGAATATTATTTTCCCCCCACAAAAGGGCTTTATTACAGACAGAAATACTCCTCAGTTTCATCAGCTGTCTGGGTGGCAGGTCTCAGACAATCCCGCAAGGGGAAAAGCCGGATATGGAGGTACTGGGCTGGCATGGTTACAAGTGGTCTGCGGTTGTGAGGCCGGTTGGACGTACTGCCAAATTCTCTAAAATGACGTTGGAGGGGGGCTATGGTAGAGAAATTAACATTCCGTTCTCTGGCAACAGCTCTGGTGGACATTCCTGCAGTCAGCATAGACTTACATTCCATCCCTGCAGTACAGTTGATAAGCATTGCTATAAATGCTAAAAATCCAATCTTACTGAAGCATGTATCACTTGTTGGCCTATCCCTCTGTACTGGTGTAGATCTACTCACATCACTCCTCTCAGGATCCCTCCCCCTTGACCCATCTTCCTCTACCTTCTTCACTGCCTCAGCATATGACACCTTCTGCACTACTCTAACCCTGGAAACCTCAACCTTCCTCTCCCAATCATGTAGTAACCAAAAAAAAGTGTTAAACAAATCAAAATATATTTTATATTTGAGATTCTTCAAAGTAGCCACCCGTTGCTTTGATGATGAGTTTGAAAAATCTCAAATAGATTTTGATTTGTTTAACACTTTTTTGGTTACTACATGATTCCATTATGTGTTATTTCATAGTTTTGATGTCTTCACTATTATTCTACAATGTAGAAAAAAGTAAAAAATAAAGAAAAACCCTGAAATGAGTAGATTGGTCCAAACTTTTGACTGGTACTGTACATCTTGTTCTTGCCCTCTCAAGGGACGATATTTTCCTCTCCCAGCAGCCCATTTCACTCCCACCAAAATCCCCCACAGGAAGTTGGAGCATTTAACAGCAATTTCCTGAAACCTAGAGTCTTAAATTATATCAAACAATGTAGCCAACACAAAAGTATTATGTTTGATCCTAAATTAAATTGAGGTCGTCTCAACGACACTATGTTCAATTTAGGGGTAATGATTATTCTTATTAATGTGTCTTTATGTGGATAGTCTAGTGAAATGTTGTAGCAGTCTAGCTATTTGGAATATGAAAGAACAAAACTAGGCCTGTATGAGCTTGTTACACATCTCCATCACTGACCTCATCAAGTTAGGTCTTACTAAGTTACCATTCATTCAACATGCCTAGTTGTCATTGGTGAACTGACTATTATCACATCATCAGCAGCTTACTGTTGACATAGGCCTACAGCTATACCAAGAGGGCAGATCAACAACTTATTAATTAACATTGGACTACTCATCTTTAACAGTTGAACATATTTCTGTAGAGGATGGTATTAGCGGAACAGCTCTCTGCTATTTTCGTTTCCATCCACGCAGAGACGGCGGAAGAACTTGTTCTCGCTTAGTTGACTAAACGCTGTTGCTACCTTCGTCGTAATAATGCTTTAGCTAAGGCGCCAACTATGAAATAAGTGGTTATGTGCTTGACTAACACACAATTTTAGAACAGATTTTTGGCTAACAGTTGGTTCTCTATTTTCTCAGTGGTATCAATGAACGAAGTGGTGAGCTGCCATCCAGCTCGAGGGAGGAAAATAGTACTATGAATACAGGGGCAGGCCAGAGCGGAGAACTAGAGACTTTTTGTGTAGCTCCTCGCCCAAATCCTCCGATTAGCTCCGTGTAGCTACACGCCAATCAATGACTGAGAGATATAGGCTATTCCATCTCACAAACGTATTGATTCACTCACAACACGCACCAAATACACACAAACATTCCCCTCTCTTCACTCATATCATCTGAAAGAGATGTTTTGAAAATGGAGGCTCTACCTGAGTGTGCCTTTTTTTTATGTGCCTCTGAGAGCAAAGCTTGGGTTGAACAATGTTCTCTCTCAATGCCGCTTTTAGTCCTGACCTGTAGCCGACCAAATAAAGGGGCGAGAGCAGAGTTTGAGTTGAATGAGAGAGCACCCACTATCTCGCTCTCAATCCCCCTTCACTTGAACACCCTTGCTCTCTTTCTCTCTCCGTCCCTCAGTCCCATAGACCAGGCGAACGAGGAACAAGGGCAATTTGGGTCTGAACAAGCTCTCTCCCTCTCGCCATCAGGATTAGCTGTGAGGCCAGGTCGGCAGTATTCCCAGACTGCAGATTTGTAGCACTGGCTGGTCGTAGTTCTGCCTGGAATCAGCTGCTCCAACCAATCCTCTAACTCAGGAGCGGAGCCTGTTATTACACACAGGAGGATATGAGCCTTGCTCTCTCTGAGATAGAACCCCATGACCACTCGGCCTGCCAGAGAGAACACACGCATACAGAGGTGCGCACACACACACACGTGCACAAACAAACACACACTCTCATATCTCTCTCTCCGGGGGAGGATGTCACTGTGTAAATGTACACGAGTCCCATAAAAGGATCAGAAGGTATACTGTGAAATCTGGTGAATGAGCCTGTTTTGGAAAAAAAGCCCCTCAAGGACCCCAGGAAGAGACAGGATTAAGTCAACAAACGCTGTCCGTCCTTCATGGGGCTTACTACGTTTGTTCTTCATCATGCTAGTTATTCATCGTTTAACTTGTTGTTCCTTTATTATTTGTCATCTTTTATATTCTATTGTATCAGTCCGTAGTGCTTTATTGAAACAAGCTTGGAAATCCATGGGACTGTGTTCTTGGGGATTTAACTACAACTGCCTGACTGAATTTCAATCAAGCAGCGGTTTCATCAAGCAGCGGTTTTACCTGGGCTCTCCAGCTCAGCCAGTCATTGCATGATTATCTTCTATATGGCCTGTAAGACATAGCTGAATCTCTCACATCCATATTCATGGATACTGTTCATCTGCAGTGTAGCAATCACATATCTTGCTCTCCCCTTCTCTCTCAACCCCCTCCTTCGCACCCTTCCACGTTGCACGCTCTTCCGTCACTCACCTCCCACAATTACCCCCCCCCCCCTCTGCCTGCAGGTGCAGTTGCAGCCAGTCAGTCAGTGTGACAGAGGAAGCAGTGTTCTGCCTTTGATGGGCTCCATGTTTGACAATATGAGACGGAGTCAAGCACTCCCCAGCAAATCAGACAGATCCATAGCCTCAGCTCACAGCGACTCACTGAAAGACGGATAGCGAAGTAGGAAGATGGAGGGAGGGAGGAAAAACATGTATCGCAGAGACAGGTTAGAGAGAAGCAAAAATAATTGTACAGCGGTCTAGGTCTTTTGCTGTGTATCACAACATCCCTTACTCCCTCCATCTGCCTCCCTCCCTCTTTTTACAGGGTGACTCCAGCAGGCCATGTCTAGCTGCAGTGTGTCAGTGTCTGCAGTTTTCCTTGACTCTCAGCTCATTATCTTACATTACAAGCCCTGCTCCCTTCTCCGGTTTTCTCTTTGCAATCAGCTGGCTGTGTTTCTGTCTTTCTCTCTTCGTTTCTCTCTCTCACCCTCCCCAGTCTCTCCCTCCCTAGTTCTCTCTCCCCCTGCGGAGAGGTTATTACTCTGTTGACAGAAGAGCGCAAGCTTTCACCTCAACTACATATCCCAGAGAAATTAGCACATTTCCCCTAAACTACATATCCCAGAGAAATGAGCACATTTCACCTCAACTACATATCCCAGAGAAATGAGCACATTTCACCTCAACTACATATCCCAGAGAAATGAGCACATTTCACCTCAACTACATATCCCAGAGAAATGAGCACATTTCACCTCAACTACATATCCCAGAGAAATGAGCACCTTTCACCTAAACTCTACATTTCCTTCAGAAAGTACTCACACCCCTTGACTTTTGACATATTTTGTTACAGCCTGAATTGATTCAATTGAGATTGTGTCACCGGCCTACACACAATACTTCATAATGTCAAAGTGGATATTTTTTTAAATTATTATTTTCAAATTAATAAAACCTGAAAAATATTCAACCCCTTTGTTATGGCAAGGCTAAATAAGTTCAGGAGTAAACATTTGATTAAAAAGTCACATAATAAGTTGCATGGACTCACTCTGTAATAATAGTGCTTAACATGATTTTTGAATGACTACCTCATCTCTGTACAATTATCTATAGGGTCCCTCAGTCGAGCAGTGAATTTCAAACACATATTCAACCACAAAGACCAGGCAGAGAGAGCCAGGGTGGTTCGTCGCTCCAGTGCCTTGCCATTCACCTTTGCACCCCTGGGACGGACTACACTCAACCATAGGACCTACTGAAGAGATGAGTCTTCAATAAAGACTTAAAGGTCGAGACCGAGTCTGAATCTCCCACATGGGTAAACAGACCATTCCATAAAAATGGAGCTCTATAGGAGAAAGCCTTGCCTCCAGCTGTTTGCTTTGAAATTCTAGGGACAATTAGGAGGCCTGCGTCTTGTGACCGTAGCGAACCCGTAGGTACATACAGCAGGACCATGTTGGAGCAAGTCCATGTAATGCTTTGTAGGTTAGCAGTACAACCTTGAAATCATCCCTAGCCTTAACAGAAAGCCAGTGTAGAGAGGCAACCACTGGAGTAATATGTGTTTAGTACTAACTTAATTTGTGGACAAAAAGTTTGGTTTTTGCAATGTTACAAAGATGGAAAAAAGCTATCCTTGAAATATTCTTGATATGTTCGTCAAAAGAGAGATCAGGGTCCAGAGTAAAGGCTGTAATAGGAAAAACTGAGGATGAATCAACAAGTGTAGTTACTCCAAAATACTAAGAATGAATGAAAATAATTTGGCAAAAAAAAAAAAAAAATGTTCTGAATACAAAGTGTTTTTTGGGGCATATCCATCAACACATCACAGAGTACATTTTCAAGCATGGTGGTGGCTGCATCATGTTATGTGTATGCTTGTCTTCGGCAAAGACCAGGGAATATTGTTGCATAAAAATAAACGGAATAGAGCTAAGCACAGGCAAAATCCTTGAGGAAAATCTAGCTGTCTGCTTTCCAACAGACACTGGGAAACAAATTCACCTTTCAGCAGGACAATAACCTAAAAGGCCAAATATACAGTGGAGTTGCATACCAATATGACATTCAATGTTTCTGGATGGCCTAGTTACAGTTTTGACTTAAATTGGCTTGAAAATGGCTATTTAGCAATGATCAACAAGCAACTTGAAGAGTTTTAAACAGAATAAGGTGCAAATATGATACAATCTAGGTGTGCAAAGATCTTAGAGACTCACAGCTGAAACTGATTCTAACGTGTATTGACTCAGGGGTGTGAATACTTATGTAAATTAGATATTTATGCATTTAATTTTCAATAACTTTGTAAACATTTCATAAAACATGTTTTCACTTTGTCATTTATGGGGTATTTTGTGTAGATTGGTGTGAAAAAAATACATGTAATCCATTTTGAATTCATGCTGTAACACAACAAAATGTGGAATAAGTCAAGGGGTATGAATACTTTCTGAAGGCACTGTATACCAGAAGCACTAGCAACCTTCACCTCAATTACATATCCCAAAGACACTAGCACCTTTCACGTAAACCTCTGGAGCAAATTAGGGTTAAGTGTCTTGCTTATGTCTCAGTGGCACGAGCACCTATCAGTGCCACTGAGTGCCATTGTGTAGAGAAGGTTGTGACAAGAGAGGGAACATAAAGTAGCTATAGAGAAGAGTAGAGAAAGAACAGAGGAGAGGGCCAGTGTGGAAGAGGAGAAGAGCGAAGACAGGAAAGAAGATGAGAGAGGGGTGGAGGGGAGGGCTGAGGGGACAGAGAAGTGAACATCATCCATTACTGTGTGTTGGGGCTAGTTCTGCCACACACATGCCCTGGGAACTAGAGGTCGACCGATTATGATTTTT
This sequence comes from Oncorhynchus clarkii lewisi, assembly GCF_045791955.1. Lineage (NCBI taxonomy): Eukaryota > Metazoa > Chordata > Actinopteri > Salmoniformes > Salmonidae > Oncorhynchus > Oncorhynchus clarkii. Next base: position 27,550,653 of record NC_092168.1, on the reverse strand, counting down.
CAACGTCGATACCGTTTATTGGAGGACCAAAAAAAAAAGCCGATACCGATTAATCGGACGATATTTATATATATTTGTTATAATGACAATTACAACAATACTGAATGAACAATGAACACTAATTTTTAACTTAATATAATACATAAATAAAATCTATTTAGTCTCAAATAATGAAACATGCTCAATTTGGTTTAAATAATGTAAAAACACAGTGTTGGAGAAGAAAATAAAAGTGCAATATGTGCACAGAACATATGAAAACTGGTGGTTCAATATTCCCAGTTCTTCAATATTCCCAATTAAGAAGTTTTAGGTTGTAGGGATAGGAATTATGACGCGGCGACTATTTCTCTCTATACCATTTGTATTTCATATACCTTTGACTATTAGATGTTCTAATAGGTACTTTAGTATTGTCAGCCTAATCTTGGGAGTTGATAGGCTTGAAGTCATAAGCAGCTCTGAGCAATGCTTGAAGCACAGAGCTGTTTATGAGCATTGCTCAGAGCTGCTGGCAAACGCAGTAAAGTTTGAATGAATGCTTACGAGCCTGCTGCTGCCTACCACCGCTCAGTCAGACTGCTCTATGAAATATCAAATCATAGACTTAATTATAATATAATAAACACAGAAATACGAGCATTTGGTCATTAATAAGGTCTAATTCGGAAACTATCATTTAGAAAACAAAACATTTATTCTCTCAGTGAAATACGGAACCGGAAGTTTAAATATTGCTGTTACATTGCACAACCTTCAATATTATGTCATAATTATGTACAATTCTGGCAAATTAATTCGCAACGAGCCAGGCGGCCCAAAATGTTGCATATACCCCGACTCTGCGTGCAATGAACGCAAGAGAAGTGACACAATTTCCCTAGTTAATATCGCCTGCTAACATGAATTTCTTTTAACTAAATATGCAGGTTAAAAATATATACTTCTGCGTATTGATTTTAAGAAAGGCATTGATGTTTATGGTTAGGTACATTTGTGCAAAGACAGTGCTTTTTTCGGCAATGCTCTTTTGTTAAATCACCACCCGTTTGGCGAAGTTGAAGCTGTGATTCGATGATAAATTAACAGCCACCACATTGATTATATGCAACGCAGGACAAGCTAGTTAAACTAGCAATATCATCAACCATGTGTAGTTAACTAGTGATTATGTGAAGATTGATTGTTTTTTATAAGATACTTTAATGCTAGCTAGCAACTTACCTTGGCTTCTTGCTGCACTCGCGTAACAGGTGGTCAGCCTGCCACGCAGTCTCCTCATGGAGTGCAATGTAATCGGCCATAATCGGCATCAAAAATGGCGATTACTGATTGTTATGAAAACTTGAAATCGGTCCTAATTTATCGGACATGCCGATGAATCGGTCGACCTCGACTGGGAACATGGAAGAAAGCGCTCTCACGAACGTTATCACCCCTCCCATTCCCCACTCAACATCTTTCTGATTCCCTATCCCACCACTCCTCCAGCCTCTGCAGAATTATCACCATTTATTCAGAGTGGGAGAGAGGGAGAGGCAGTGAGAGTGAGAAGAAGGAGGGATGATCATTAAGAGGGAGCGTGGCCATGGATATGCTCCCATCAGCTGAGTAGTCTGGGACCGGCAGAGCCGCATGGCTGGAGCTCAATTCCACCACTCACACTCCTTTAATAGGAGCAGGAAGAGGAGGATGACTGATACCTCATGGCAGGGGAGCTCGACAGAGAGAGAGACTTGTGGTAGTTTTCATTAGGTGAGGGGAGTTCCTTACTAATTAGTGACCTTAATTCATCAAACAAGTACAACGGTGGAGCGAAAACCTGCAGACACTCGGCTCTCTGTGGAATGAGTTTGACACGTGTTTTAAGCGCACTGTTTAATTAAATCATTGAGACACAAATGACTCAAGAGGGAGCGGGATGGCCACGCTGTGTAAAAAAAAAAAAAAGCTGCCTCAGCTGCATTGTTCTCAACACCAATATGCTGGTTAACTTTTATTATGCACATAGCAACATATAGGGAAAGGAGTCAATTCAACAGCACAATTGATTATGTTTCATGACCGCAGACAGCGACCGCTATCAAACGCAGGAGAAAGCGCATTTGTAATAAAATTATATTATATTTATTAGTGTTGCACCATTATTCTTACATAATATAACCATATACAATTACAGCTGCATGTCTTAGAGTGATGGACTGTGCCATTCCGGTGGCCTCCACAATGGATTAGTCCACTGAGAGAGCCGCGAATCAGAACGGTGTCTTGTGCACCATGAAAAAAAAAAAGTATTTATTTGCGACTGCTCGACTAAAGAAATCTCAGTCGACCAAACAATCCACCAATTAACTAAATGAGGTCAGCTTCAAGACAGACGAGACAGGACAGACAAGACCGGACAAGACCTGTCAGGACAAGACAAGACAGACAAGACAGGACAGACAGGACAAGACAAGACAGGACAGGACAAGACAGACAGATGACAGGACAGACAAGACAGACACACTAATCCCAGATGAGCAGATACCTCCTGTCCAGAGAGGTAGTAGGCGGCCAGCAGTCCTCCGATGAAGCGGATGTTGACCTCGAAGACAGATACCTCAGCATTCTGAAGAAACAGAGGGGAGAATCAGCCAGAGAAAGAGAGAAAGTGAGACACCACACAGAACTGCCAGAGCCGCCTTGTGCCAAAATGACATCAGATATCTTGCACAGTAATACCAAACACTGTGTGTGTGTAATGGCACACATTCCTGAATTCAAATAGCCTACCATTCAGACCAAGGCTGGAACACCAAATTCATGTCTGACTAATACAGAGAACACCTTACCAAGTTCTACCACAAGCACAGCCTGATTCCCTATGTAATAACTTCAACGGGCTGTTAATCCAACTGTCACCCTGGGAGAGTGGAGAAGGGGGAAGACAGGGGAGGGGAGATTTGTTAAAGTGGGTGTTGAGGCACCCCGGCCGTGTCGTGCTCCCCCTCTGAAGGACGGTGGTGAGAACTCTTAAAGCTCAAGGCCTCGTCATCATCCATCTCCCCTTCAGCACCGCTACCTGTTTACAATGACACTTACGTGCCAGACAGAGAGCGCGGTCATAAAACCACCTTGTGTTGGCACAACTGCACAGCACAACAAAATGATCGCCGTCATACGGGTGACCCACACAAACTGCACAGGACAACAAAAATAAAAAAGTGTCATTCAGGTGACTGAAAATGTCATCAGTCATTCAGGTTCTGCACATAAACAATCAGACATGACAATCATTCGCAGTCATTCAGGTGTCCCACACTCTAATTAGTGTCATTCAGGTGTCTCACACTCTAATTAGTGTCATTCAGGTGTCTCACACTAATTCGTGTCATTCAGGTGTCTCACACTAATTCGTGTCATTCAGGTGTCTCACACTAATTCGTGTCATTCAGGTGTCTCACACTAATGTCTCACACTCTAATTGGTGTCATTCAGATGTTTCACACTCTTATTAGTGTCATTCATGTGACTCCTATAAAGACATGAATTTATAATGTTTAAGGTGACAACTGACAGATATACTTTAACTGCAGTGCTTCAACTCCTTCGATATATACGATGTAACATTTAAAAAGTGTATACGATGTAACAATTAAAAAGTGTAACATGTAACATTTAAAACATGTCAGAAATTTCCTTGGAAACCATCTGAATATTACTCCATATTAAATTAGGTTCATCTAATCCGAGTGGGACATCATGTACTAATTAATCTCCCACGTGCTATCGATTCACATCAAATCTTACTTTAAACTCTGGTAAATTAATTCCTAACCCAGTGTTGGCTAAACAGACTCCATTAATTCAGTCATTTTTAAAGCGTGACGATTCATTTCCGACTGCATTGAGAGTCATCCATCATCGCAGGGTGCTGTAGCACAGGCCTTCCAGGAGCCATACAGCTA